>NC_136619.1:9726284-9936651 GCF_933228915.1 Telmatherina bonti | reverse complement strand
GGGGGGGGGGGGGGGGGGGGGGGGGGGGGGGGGGGGGGCTTTTACCCCGCCTCCCGCTCGTGTCCCTTGCCTATTATTTTAGCTATCATTTTGTTCTTTCTGCAGAGATGATCATTAAACCAAAATAATTCATTTGAGAGAAAGGTCAAAGCCACAGTCTGTTGGCACCCAGATACCGAGTTAGGAATTTTTCCCATTGAGGGGGAGAAAAGTGCAAAAGGACAGGGCCATTGATTCTTCTTTCTTTCTCCTTTTTATTGTCGAGCCGGTGATTGAGGTGAGCAACCCCGTGCATTCCACTCGGCTGGGATGATTATCATCATCTTTAATACCTGTTATAGGTGAAGACACCGATCTTCAAGTAAATGTCACATCCATTGTTTACTGATGTTGCTTTGATGCTATTACTGTACCAGGAGAAAGGGGGGGGGGGGTACCGATGAGCCGAGACGGAAGACTAAAACGGCTGGGGAAAAGAGGACTGCCATCCTTTAAGTGCCAGAAATAAGCACTCACCACCCACCCGCCCACCCACTCTACCCAACCACACACCCCCTCCAACCCGATCCAAAGCTCCCTCCCCATTGTCTCTCCTTCTCCAGCCCACGTGCACTCCCAGCAAACCGTGAAGCCAAATGCTGCACATCCTGTCGCACAATAACAACATCCATTCTTAACAAGATTACGCCGGCAGTCCCAGTTTGGCTGATGGGACGCGTTTCGGAGCAGAGGCACGGGGATAAGCCGCCTGCAGCCGCCTGCAGCATTCCACATACACTGGGATGTATCCATAGGAGAGGAGCTTCCTGGGGAGTTGAGCCAAACATGGAGCCCACAAGAGCACACTGGCGCAGGAAGCAAGAATGTGCCGCTACTTCTGCTGCTGCTGCTTCTGTCCAAAACAACTCTGTCAGAGGCAGGGGCCAATTAGCAGGTCTCACATAATCATAATCTTTTGATTTTGAATAATCAGATTTGAATAATTGTTGCCATATTTACAGCATCTAATTCTTGGCCTGAGATTTGAGGAGAGAACCGTCCATATTCATAAGTACGCTGAATCCTGCTCACTTGTTTTCTTCGTTTAGGCGTCTAAACTGTTACAGTGTGATTATGCATGGATGGATGTTTTGTCTGAGAAATCAACGATCATTTAAATCTCTCAACAAAACAATAGCCGAGAAGCTTAAGTCTGTTAAACTGCAAACGCATCTCCCGACGCTTTGACAAGATATAATCCAAACCAAACAAAACCCAAAACAGAGAAAAAAACATCACTTTGAAAAGAAAAAAGACTCATTTCCACGAGACGACACACACGCCGAGCCTTTAGGTGAGCTGCTTTAATTCCTATAAGTTAGTTAGAGCAAAGTTCAAGGCAGGGAGCCAGATGATTTAGCCTGCTAAGAGCTGCACCTCAGCACCGCCAGCGCAGGCCAAGCCCGATGAGCCACGGCGAGCGAGGCGGATGGGAGGAGATGAGAGGAGAAGGGAGGGGGAGGCAAAGTAGTTAAAAGCAGGGGCCGGGGTGGAGATTGGGTCTTCATGAGAGTTCGGGAATTCTCTCCGTTTCTGCTGGAAGAGTTAGCACAAACGCTGACATGGGAGCGTGCCGGTCGCAGTGACGCAGTTCAGGGCTAAAAAGCATAAAGGGGCCATTTGCTCCGAATTAGCAGTGATGTAGAAGCTTGGGAAAGTGGCCCCCGCATGAGCTCCTCGCCGTACAACATGGATTTAATCACGCCGAGCCACAGATGTGAGTGATAGCAGCAAGTTTGTTATTTTGCTCAGGGACTCTGAAGCCGTGTGAATGGATGTGCTTTCCTGTTAAATTATTATTGCAGCTGATGCGTGTACACAGGAGAGCTGGCAGGCGGCGTGGACGCGACGCTCCATGCGCCTCCTTGTGATACACTGAGCTGAAACATGATTTCAGCTCCCATATGAAAATGCACGAGGAGAAAATGCAGCACGCAATCTAATGCACAGCAGTTGCTCGGAGCGAGCGAGGGGAGAGAGACGAGCTGCATGGCTGGAAGCGTGGGTGTGTTTAAAACCACATAAAGATGGGGAAAGAACGAGGGATAATTCAGGAATGGTAAAATCATCGCAGACTTGCTGGTAAAAATGAAAATACTTTGTAATAACATTTTAAGATACAAGCAATATCAGTATATGGGGGAAGTAATAACGCCGGAGAGGATAAGGTCACCTGTAAGTCTGAAGCGCTGCAGATTTCAAACCTGCAATTTTTGCTCTGAGCACATGTGGTGCAGTTTGGAGCGAAATCTTTCATAAATATGAGCGAATGTTTGCAAAGACACACCGGCCATAAAGCTTCACGGACACACTGTGTTTACTGTTGCAAACACAACCCTCACGTCTAAATACACTCCATCCAGGGCTGCGTCCGCTCGTCTCATTTCAGTCTGTCTCCACGCTGCTGAATGGACTGGTGCACGGCGCACACATGCGCATACATACACTCAGCTTGTTAATGGGAACCAGGACGACAATACAAAGCCATAGACAACCTGTCAAGCTCTTCAAGGGCAACACTAATGTGATCCCACAGCTCTATCAGAGCCATCGCTGGGCCCAGTGTTTTATTACCGACCAGGAGCGACAGACACACAGAGAGATTGGAAAGGAAGAGGGAGGCTGTGACCATGGCCCATTGATATAATAGCCCTGCTGGCATTAGTGATGTACGATCCAGGTGAGCCCTCGGGAAAGAGAGGAGCGCGGAGGGAAGAAGAAGCCGCAGACAGAGAGATGTTAGCATGTTTTTTTTTCTTTTTTTCTAAATCACACATAAGGTGTGGATGGAGATCTAAGGGTGAAGAGACAGAGGAGCTGCAGCTCAATACCGATGTGTGTGTGGGGCCGCTCGGAGAGAGATTATAGAGCTGTGTTCCAAGAGCTGTTGTGGGTGTGAGAAACCAAATGGAAGCGAAATGAAGTCCAACAAATACTGATGGGCTTTCCATTCCTGGATTTAATAACAGCTTTTAGCTTCAACCCTCTCCCTGTGCCATTGGAACCTGTGTCTAATTTGGGCTATGTTTCAGAATTTGTTATATCTGAGCCAATGCTTGTAATTTACGTGTCACAATGGCTATCAATCACTGGCAATAATTCGGCTAATATTCTCATTAACTCCCACTCCTCATCCATCAATCAAAAGGCAGAGCCAGACACCAGCCAAATGGCAGGAACTGGAGTAGACGCAGGGAAAAAAAAAAAAGAAAAAGTGTGGGTTTGGCATTTTTCATGAGTGGAGAATCAACTGGAGTCGTTGGATCAGCCTCTGATCTGTTGTAAATCAGCGCCGGCCGGGTCCCACGCTGCATTCAGGGCTCAGTCTGGCCTCGCTGCCTCACATCGCTCACACACTTGGAAGACTTCTAACAATGTGACCGTACCACACGGCGTCAGCCCCGGGGGCAAGCTTCTGCTCAGGCTCAAGAGTCGCTCTCTCCATAATCACCCCATCACAGACAGGGAGAGAACGAGACGAGGACAGAGGTGGAGAGAGCAGCGGAAATGATAGATGATGTCCCAAAGTTTAGATCGCACAAACTATGTTTAGATTATATATATATACATATATATATATATATATATATATATATATATATATATATATATATATATATATATATATATATATATATAATAAATCAAAGGCAGTAAAAGGAAAAGAAAACATGTCACAATACAAGGTGAGAACTTGTTAGTCACGCTTAGCATCCTGTAAAGAGCTGAAAATAAAACAAGCTATTCGTGTACTTTTAAGTTTGATGACATGTAACGCGTGAAGCTTTAAAGTGCAGGCCAATGAAGGCCAGAATCAAACCAGCGATCTTCTCAGGCAGCTGCTTAGTTCAGTCACAAACGTCACCATTTCAGGTCAACACAAGTGTAACATAAGGAGTCCCAAAAACATCATAATGTACTTTTTTCCAGTCAGATCGTTGCGTGATGGGGATCAGTCGTCCAGACTTTTGTTTTGCCAAATAATATCACATTTCCTGCAAACTGCCCCGTAAACGCCTCATATTTCCATCCTGATGCAAATATCTGTGAGAATCCTGTCAAACCAAAACATAAAGCCTGCGTTTGCTTCCCGAACAGCCCCCACCAGGACAGACAAAGCAGGCACATCCGTTCTCTTCGCTGGAATCAAAGCTTTTTTCCTTTTTTCTCCTGCCTGTATCACTGTCAGTCTTTGCAATCCTTCAGCTCAGCCTGAATTGATGAATATTAATGGTTTATTACCAATTCTCTTTGTGCAAAAACACACACAATGTTGTAGTGGATAAGAGTGCTGGGCGATGGGATGAAGGATCAGACATCACATCTGCACCGAATTCCATCATTATTAATCCTAACACACCAGATGCCAAATGATTGGAAGTTAAGAGGAATAAAGAAGTCGTGTCTCTGAGACTGTTAAAAATTTCATCTGCAATCAGTCTGCCTCTCACTACAAAGAAAACAATCCCTGATATCTCTTTTGGTGCAAACACAGCAATTTGTCCGTAGCTTGTCTTGTGTTTTGAGACGCTGATTTGCCTTTAATGGGCCGCTGTGATTTAGTTGCATGTTTTCATTATTGAGATACTTTTGACAAAAGGGGCAAAAATGGTGGAAAAAAACTTGGATGCCAGCTTGGATTAGCCTCAGACCAAACGCTTCAGCACGATTTCAGCGTTCCCAACCTGCTACCTCGTGAATCCGATGCATGTTTGGCTCCTTATTTCTGCATTTCCTCTTGGTTTTCAGCAGTTCAAGCAGCACTGGTATCTCCTGCTTGTTTTTAAAATTAAGCTTTGCCCAAGTGAGGAGTCAAAGTCTATCTACCTTTACACATTTAGCCTATTTCTGTTCTTAATGACGGGATATTTCTGAGCTTCTCAGCTCATGATGAGTAATCCTAAAATCCTCTCCAACTCTGTGTTCATTTTTAAGCCACAGCCGAGCAACAAGCTTTCACAGCTGTCTCCCCAGCTTCACTTTAACAGGTACTGCATGTCTGCCTCCCCGACGCCAACAGGACTGACGGGGGCTGATGAACACGCCGCTCAGTGAATCACAATGTCAAGAAACGATGCGCTCAAGAGGAGCAGAAAAAAAAAAAGGGGGGGGGGGATGAAGGGGAAGGGTGGTTGGGGGCTGTCACGCCTTGTGGCCGTCCTTCTCACTCTTCCAAACCTTCGCCTCCACCTCACCCCCTCCACCTTCCCTCCTACCTTTATGCTAATGAGCTCTGCTGAGAGAACACCATGAATAACACACCGTAAAAAAGAAGAAAAATCAATGGTTGAGTCTTTCTCACAAGCACTCGTCCTCTCCTTCCTGCTGCTGGTGTCGGCGGTCAGAGTCGCAGCGCAGACAAAAATTAGGGATGCAAATATAATGAAAGCTCAAACTGCACAAGTTATATTTTTTAAAAAAAGACAAATATATAATAAAACAACAAGCAAATAAAGCGAACGTACGGGACGGAGGGAGGCCGGGTCTTCCGCCGCCTCAGACACAGGCAGCCTCACACGCTGCAGAGAAAATTGTGCAAAATACACAGAGAGCTGTATGACCCATTTGAATCACACCTCCCACCCATTTGATTCATTTTTTAATTAAGCGTGAGAAACACAGAGAAAAGGGAAGAAAGAGAGACAGAGGGACTGAGAGGGGAAGAGATTTATAGTGTGAAACCGATGCGGTGCCATCTTGGACCAACTTATCTGGGCTCTGCCAGGCGTTCTCACGAGCACTTAACCTTGCAGCGAACGTAACCCATCATCATTGCTTTTGCAAAAGGGCTCGCCACGTTCTTCCTCACCCAGAGATCCCTCCCCCTGCCTTGCACCCCACCCCGGCATTGTCCTTCAGCTGGAAGGTGCTTGTAACCTGTGACTAATCTGTCCTACAGGCGAGTTTCCGCTGCATTAGCAAAGGCCTTGAGAGGAGGTGTCCCTCGCAGACCGGAGCAGAACTGGATTTCACCTCCAACCAGGACTAACTCATTCAGTTTTCACTTTTTTACTTTTAAACATCCTAAGATTTTGATGGGTAATATCTCAGATCTGCGAAGCTCTCCACCTCGCAGCTGCGATCAAGCCACGCGAACCCACATGTGGACCCCGTGGCCCCTGAGAGCGTTTGTTTCTTTCTGCCTTCTGATGAGCAGACATCGTAGAATCCTGCAGAGGCTGCCTAATTGACTCGCCTGAAAAATTAATGCATCACTTAACAGCATTTTTCTGTTTGTACTGTATGCAGAAAACACAGGTGCAAATCCCGCATGGTGGCAAATGTTTAATTGATGCAGCCATATGACAATGCTCGCGTTGGGAGAAAAAAAAAAAAACAAAAAAACAAGTAGGAACAAGAGGAAGTGACATTTAAAACATTTACTTGGACTCAAGTGGCTTTTTCTTCTTCTGCAGTATAAACGGAAGTAGCCGGCCAGCTGCCATGCCTCCCCAGTTTTAATTTAATTGTTGGGGAAAATTTCACAAACAGCAAAGGAATACCAGTGATCAAATATTAGATGCTGATAAACTGTTTGCTAAAGCTATTAGCGAACAAGATCAAATATTATCCTTGATGGCCTGTGTTCCTGCCCATGCCAGGGTGGCTGGTGGTACAGAAAGGAAGGGGGGGGGGGGGGGGGGGGGGGGGGTGCAAGCGTGGCTGGCAGGCGGACTCTCCCCAGGTGAGTCCCAGCAATGAGCTGTGAACAAGCTGCTTTGGCCGGGCTGGCCGGCAGCCTTCCACTCCCCCTGAAACCTGCCTGACACTTCCACACAGGCCAGGGAGCAGGTGGCCCCTGTCTGCAGGATGAGCCTCATCGCATGGAAAATATGAGCAGACTTAGTGCACGGTACGTATGCTGTGCACGGTCTCTAACACGTTCCTTTAGAGGGCAAAGTGGGACAAAGACGTAAGAAAGAATGAAACGAAGAGAAAGTGTGATAGAAACTGAAAGTCTGATTTCGTTCAAGGACGTCCAAAATGCAAAAGCTGAAAACGTGCCCACTCTTAGTTATTAGGAGTTTAATTATTTGCATAAGTATTTTGTAACCCCCCCCCCCCCCCCCCCCCCCCCCCCCCACCCCCTTTATTCCCCCGCTCCCCCTCCCGCTCGTCCCCGTATCTCTGTTTCCCCTTGACAACCAAAACCCTCCCACTGCCCATGGGAAGAAGAGAAAAAGAAGGGAGAAATGGAGGGAACATTCAGATGGCCGAATTAATGTTTCCACACGATAAGCGAGCTTAATATAATGCTGACAATCACAACACTCACCCTGCCAACGAGGATTGGATCGGGTCCAGAAAATTCCTCCAGCACAAACATTTGATTCCAAACCCATCCTCTCTTGGCGCGGCTCAGTAATCTTTGTCCTTCGCCAAGACCGCTCGCCACCACTGCAGACCCACCAGTCTGCGTACTTCTGGACTGGCCTGTGATGGGCGTCATGGAGACGGAGGGAACACAAGTAATCCACACCAGCAGCAAGGACATCCACAGATCCAAGAGCATCTCCTCGGACCGCTTTGGCATCCTGTCGTTGTGTGTTCTGCTTGTTTGTTTGTTTGTTTTAGGAGACTCGTCTTCTCCCTCTGTCTCTTGTCCCCCCCCCCCCCCACCTCCTCCCCTCCTCTCTTCAGATCAACAGCTCCTTCTTAGATAACAAGAAAAGGTTACTTGTGTCCTCTTTGAACGGCGGAGCTTGCATTCATGGTGTGATAAAGGTCACTTGCATGGCTTGGCATGCCTCCATAGCAGTTGGTGAGGGGGGGTGAGGCTCTCAGCGAGGCATCCATTTGGCATTATTCCGAGGGGGAGACCTAAAAGGAAGCAATCACAGTTCGTTAGCTGTCCCTCAGTCATGTGAGGAGCTGTCGGGAGCTGGGGAGGAAAGATAGGGGGATGAATAACAAAGTTGGATCACATAAACATTTGGAGAAGTCCGACGTGTCTGGGAGAACGGCAGGAGGAGGTTTTTCTTTCAAAATAAAAACCTAAACAGAAATCAACCCTGGATCACTTTTTTTTTTTTTTTTTTTTTAAAAAAGGAAATAATTCAACATGTTTGTTCTTTGTTACAAATGATCCATGTGTAGCAGCCAAGACCCTTTTGTCCCAGTCTTGTTTTCACATTATCCTGCTACAACTGAACAACAAAGGGGTGTGCCTTTACTTCGAGGCAATTCATCCCAGAATAGAAGATTCTTTTGCTTTCAGCTCTTGTTCTGGGGATTATCCCGGTACGATTTGGAGAAATCACATGTTTCTCATGAATAATGTTGTAACCGTGCAAGGTGCTGTCCTAGATTCCAGTCAGATCCACACAGGTTGTGCAGCTTTCAGGGGGACAGTCCGGCTGCAGGTGAGACATGTCAACACATCAGATCATTACCGGCTCATTCGGAGACGCTTTTCTCCCCCGTACTGCTGCTTTCTGAGGAGTTTCCACAGAAAATTGTTGTTTTTAACAGAAAATATGTAATCAAATAAACAGAAAAAGGCATTTTGGGAGGAAAGAAAGGAGAGGTGGGAGTCTGATGGAAAGGTTGCCCTTTAATCAGAAGCAGGTAAGTGGAGGTGGGACTCTTTCTGCAGCTTTGCTTCTGTTACTGTTGGAAATCAGACACAATGGTGTCTTCACGTCTTCCACTGGTCTCCAAGCCACGCAGGTGGACGTGCACGGCGTGCACCGAGCCGCGCGCCTCAGCACAGTGTCAGTGCTGGTTCTGGTAACTTTTACTCCACGCCGGCGTGTCACTGTGCGCGCGTGCCGCACGGTGACTGCGGCGCATTTCCAAGGACAAGAAGCTGAAACCAGTTCCTCCCCAAGTCCCCCGCAGCACCACAGCAGACCCCTCTTACTGTAACTCTGACACTAAACAATGCAGCTGCTCCTTCATATAAAAAATACATAAAATAAGATTTTTTGTTTGTTTGTTTGTTTGCTTTAAAATGCATGAAGGAATATTAATCATAATTACAGAAACAATAATCAGAGTTTTTTATGGATGTGACTGAAATGATTTAGGCTCGTAATCTGAGTAGTTTCTGGTGTGTTTTGTGAAGCATTCAGCCCACTTGAATGCCTAACAGAGCGAGCTTTCAGCACCACGGGGTGAAGGGACAGCTCAGCCGCAAACGGAGCGCCGGAGGAGCGGAGGAGCTCTCCAAGGTGGGAGCCACAAGCAGGAGGTGCCGGCGCGTTTTGGCCAAACAAACAAGCAAACTCTGAAAGTTTTTCACGCTTATGCATGCCACTAATGGCCGTAAGATGGTCAGAAAACCTCTCCAGACTAAACTGCACCCCGCATCTGTGAAGTTTTACCCTGTGAGGATCCAGTTCTCATCAGTTCATCTTTGCGCATCAGCTGTGGATCTGGGGCGCACGAGCTGTTCCGTTTTATTCCCTTTAAAGAAAAGCACGATAACCTGCACGCAGTCCGCATTTACAAGGCTTTTCTACCACAGACACTGGAGCAAATGTGGATTTTACTCTAAGTTCAACACATCCTCTGGAAAACGTTCCGTGGTGGGAATTTTGCGCTGAAGCCCCGCGAAGAAGACAGGAGTCTAGTTCAGCCTTCCCGTAAAAAACCCAAACATATAGGACTGTTAACACCCTACCTGTTAGGCTCATCTCTCTCTCTCTGTGTGTGTGTGTGTGTGTGCGTGTGTGTGATGTGTCGGCTTTACTTACTCCTGACACTCGGGTCCTTTTCCGCTGCTGCATTATCTGATCGGGTTTCCCCCCCTTCAAAAGATGCAAAGAAACTCCATTTGGTTTCATTCGAACGGCGACCAGAGAGGGGGGGGGGGGCTTGGAGGGAAATGAGCGACGTGCACATGAAATCCGTCCTGCAGGCTGTCAGCTCGGAGTGACAGAGTCTGGCTGGCAGGCTGGAGCTCCGGCGGGCTCGCTGGCCGACTGGAAAAGTGAGGAGGAGATGGAGGAGAGATGCGTGCTGGTGAACAGAGAGCCTCCCTCCACTGCGCTCATTGGGTTGATGAGCAGTCGGGTCAACAGGCGCACAAATGAGCGCATGCCGCTCAGCCCAGGCGCGTGCGCGCGGAGGTTAACGTCTCACGTCGCTGGTTCCAGCTGTTAGGAAAGTGGCACGCGCAGGTAAAAATGTTCTTATTCCAGTGTGCTGTCTCCTCCTCTCAACTGTTCTTTTTGCTTTTATATTTACATAAAAAGAGAGAGAGAGAGATGCTTGGATTGGCCTCGTTTTACTCGGTTAATTGTTCGATGAAACAGACCAGGCACGCGCTGAAAGGCTGCTCATTTACAGTCATTTGATGGGGTTAACCAATGAACAGATGGATCCACACGGTGTGGCCCTGTTGCTGAATGAGAAGTGAAGAGCCACACTACCCAAGCAGCCTCTCTCCGTTTCTAAGCTTTCATTTCTTCTCATTCTTGAGGCTTGAAAGGAAAAAAAAAAAAAGAATAAAAAGGAGGAAAAAAAGATAAATTAAATCCAAGCTAAGTGGAAATTGTTGCTCGGGTCCTTTCAGGACAGTTAGTGGAAAGGTCACGCTCACCATTGCATAGCAGAAAGGAAGTGTGTGAATGGCAGCAGAGGGGGCGCGCGCTGCTGCCCATAGAGGGAGCCCTCTAGTGTTTGTGCGGCAGCAGTGTTGCAGGCCTGAGGGAGGGAGGGACGGAGGGAGGGAGGAGGGGGGAGCCTTTATTAGTGCAGCAGCAAAAAGATGGCCAGTTGACTGCCTGTCACTTTGCATGCTGCACTGGTATCCCTTTGCTCCTGCAGCATCACATTCTCATCACACCTCAACGGGAGCGTGCCGTGGCAGGGAATGCTGGGAAGAGACTTTTGTCTGCAGAGCTATAAACAACAGGGCCTGCTCGAAGCCTTTTGACCCAAGTGCCAGAGATCCCAATTAGCAAAGACATCAAGTCTACCATTATTTATTTCTGTACCATTTAATTTTCCTCCCACTCACGCTTTGATGCTGCAGCTGCATTTCAGACGGGAATTCTCCAATCATCTTTTTAAAAAGCCTCTGTTGCATAATGCATTAGGCTGTAAATGTTGAGCCATGTTTCTCTTTTTTCAATATGAATGAAGATTTCATTGATGGACACTGGGAGGATGCTGGATTTGCATGGACAGAGATAAATGTATGAAAACTGCTCAGGGGCTGCTGTTCGTTTCAAATCCCTCTAAATGGGAAAGTAAATAAGAAGCCAAAGAGCAGATTTCAGTAACTGAAGCGAGCTCTTCTCAGATGCAGTCTGATCTAGCACTCTCTCTGTCACACACATATGCAACGCCTAACACCGCGGCAGACTTCAAAGGCCCATCGCTGAATACAACGCTGTCAGAAGAATCAGAACATCCTGGTTATAAGTTCCACTGACAGCAGGTGAATCCGAAATAAACTAATCATTCAGAATTTCCTCCTGTGTGCAGACTTTTTGTGCAAATGAGAAGGTCCCCGCTTTAAACTGGTGATTAATTCCACTGGCGTGGCTTCAGCCAGTGATCAAAATATCAGATGGCTTTGAAAAAGGAGAAGTAAGTGAAGGGGAAATGGTCTTTAGAACCAGAGCATTTCCAATCCATCATTAGTTACTGAGTTGTCAGTGGTATTAATCTCAGAGCGGTTCTACAGACATCCACAAGTTCCCTCCACAGCGACTGCCAGCAATGTGGACACTTTTTTGCTTTATTTAGGATTTTATTTTTTAATTTTTTAAAATTTATTTTAAAAGACACGCCCATATCCTTCTGTCCCCCCCCCCCCCCCATTTGGCCAAGTTTGTGACTCAACACACATTACTCATCTTGATCAACGGTTTACCTTGAAACAGCATCAGAGCACTGGAAGGAGAACTGCTCGCCGAACACTATTTTAGCACAGTTTTTTCTTTTTATTTGACTTTATTTCATTTAACTTTGACTCTACTTTAAGACCCCTGCATCCAGCTCCAGCTGTGTGACCGCTAGCTTTAGCTCTGCAGATACAGCTGGACCGTGACTGGCCCAGTTCATCCACGGAGAAAGCTGCACAACATTTTCCTTTTTTAAGAAAATGTGGTTTTGATGAAAAAAACAAAAAAAAAAAACAAAAGAAAAACAGAAGTTCAACAATTGATAGATCAATAGATTTAATTGATAGATCACAAAAATGACCAACAGTCCAACAGCATTGATAAAGTAATTTTGTCAAAGAGACATTCATGGTCTGGTTTGTATAAAGCTAGGCTTTATTAGCTTTGTTGTTATCAATCAATCAATCAATCAATCAATTTTTTTCTTTGTGGAACTTTCTTCATACAAAAGAGCAGCACTAAGAGTTTTACACAACAACAAAAACAACATTTCAACAACTTAACTCAATTTAAAATCAGGTCTTCATATCACAAGGCAACCAAATTAAAAACAAAAACACATCCGATCATTTTCTTCCACACACTCACATAAAACAGTCTCACCTGGCGATCCAGCCGCCAATCCCATTTACTGACATACCCTAGTCTCCACAATACCAGGGTTAATGTGGATAGACAGACAGACAGACAGATAGATAGATAGATAGATAGATAGATAGATAGATAGATAGATAGGAGTAACTTCTATAAAAATAACCTTCAAATACTATTTTGTCTGATAATGTCGACATCCTGCTTTACTGTCTACAAAAAGAAATGTGGAAATTTTAAAGCACCTTCTGACCGTAAACTCTGACCTTCAGGCTCATTTTGATGCTGCAGTGATATTTATTATGTACATTCCTGGAGACACTATTGATCTGCAGTGTCCAGATGTGGTGAACCAGATCCCAGAGCATCACCTCACAGCTGTATTTATGGCACCATGTCACACACCAGCAACTGCAGCACAAGGCTGTTTTAGAGGCAGACCATGACTAGTTCAGCAAAAAAAAAAAAAAAAAAAAAAAAAAAAAAAGAAAAGGACATTATTTGAGAAAGGGAGGAAAAGAAAAGACAAATTGACAGATAAGATATGGGTCAGCTTTTGACTGACTTTTACTGTCTGGAGATACCTCAGAGAAGAGACAAGATGCAAAACAGATTCTTAATTTGCCGTCTTTAGGAAGCAGCAGAGGGAAAAAAAAACCTGCCAAAGTTCAGTTCGGTTGCTTTTAAAGAACAGAATAATCTTTAACATTGATATGATGTTGCATCACGCTCCAGCTTGTCATTGACACCCTATCGAGACGACAGACTGTCGCACGCTTCTGATCAACAACCAGATCGAAATGATCATGAATCCTTTTTAAAACCTGAAGGTTGTGTTTGGTTCCCAGTCAAGAAACAAATGAAGCTCTTAGGCTCAAGGCTACGTTTTCATATTCCCACCTGAGGAAATGAAAAGAGTTTAGATCGCTATATTCAGTCGGTAATGGCTCCGCAGCTGTAAGACCAATAATGGGCATCCTTGGGGTCTATGAATGAGAGACACTTGATCAAATTTTAAAATATATAGTCTTCATGCCATTCATAGTAACAGCTGGAGAAGCTCTATCTCACACCAGTGTTATTACTTCTATTACTCAGTCATTCGCTTTAGAAAGTGAGTAAGAGCAAGTAACATCCTGACAAAAGCAACCTGAAACCAACTCCACATAATCTCCACTGAAACTCCTCCGAATGGAAAGCCGCACATTTGAGATACAAGGCTGCATCTTTTTATAAGACGTGTGTTATTCCCTCCAACCTTTGTTAAGTGGCACTGGGTTCCACTTTAGGAACAGATCTAACCAGTTCAGGAAGCTCCAGCGTGGAAAGGATTTAGTCCGAACACACTCCAGTCTGTTTAAACACTGCTTTCTGATTGGCTGCAGGGTGTCCATTAATTCTTGATAACTGGCATCTATTAGCCCTTTTTAACAGTTCTGGATTAATGAGCTGGATCTGCCTGTAATGACTGGCATCAGGTATGTGAGGACAAGTCAACATTTAAAAGGAATAAAACAGGTTGTTCTGGCCAGAAACCTCATGCAACAATCTGCTGCAATTTCTGCCACTTTTTCACTCATTCCAGCTTTCTTTGCAGGAATAATTTCTCATCATTTTAATTCATATTTTCCTTTTGGACTGGAAACAAGCAGGAACTGACCCAAATTTTATTTATTTTTACATTTGAAATCTTTAATGGGAGTCTGTATTTGGTTCTTTCATAACATTATTAATAACAAAGAACGAAATAACTCCGACTACAACTACTCTCTATCAGTTACACAACTCAACATTCCTCACTAACATCGAGAATCTGAACCACGTCAGTCCAGTTCTGAGGTCTTCACACCCACTTGTCTCTGAATGGTTTAGGACCAAATTATGTCAGTGGGACCTCCTGACCCTGCGTGAAACTACCAGTCTTTCACATAATTTACAGGCAGCCAGATGCTTAATTGTCAGTTTTGGTTCATTTCTTTACTTTTGCTACACACCGGTGTGTCACTGTGCATGGATTTAAATACATCGTACTCTTTTGATCTGTGAACCTGCACCATCCTGCCATCTTTGGTGTGTCTGCCCCCCCTTTCTTGTTTGATATAATGGTATGATCCAAGTCTTCTTTGGATATGATTTGCCATATAGTGTGCCCATCAAACCAAGCACTTCTTCTGCCTCTGAGCAGCCCACCAGTGGGGAACTTTTCTTGTTCACTTCAAAAACAGTTCAATAATTCATCAATTCATCAAAGTGAAAAGTAAGTTTTAAAGTTTTCAAAGTGACTTACAACCTGCATTTGTTGGGTGTTAATTTAGAGCCTCGCTAAAAAAAAAAATGCATTACTGTACCAAGGTCATCCACCAGGGGGCAGAATGCAGTTTTTGTTTTGTTTGGTTTTTTTTAAGCAAAGTGTTTACCATAAAAGAATGCCACATTTCCTAGAAACTGATAGGTGGCTGGATATTTAAAAACGTGATTAAGGAATCCTTATTAGGGCTTCTTTGCATTTTGTTAGCTGCAGAACAAAATGAAGAAGAGCAACACCTTTTTTTTTTTCCTTTTATCGAACTTCACAGATAACGCAGAGATTTCTACTACTGACCAGACTGCATCATGCTGATGTTTGGACCATTTCCACAATCTGCAAGGCACAAGAAAGCTTACAATGGCAGTGAAAATGAGTTACAATGTGACCGGGGTGCGAGTGTGGTATGCGAGATAAAAGCTGGTGGGAGAGCTCTGTGCATGAAACCGTCCTTTTTCTTCTTCCTCCTCTATACCTTGTTCTTCCGTCTTGGTCAATGCAACATGAGAAAAAGCATATCAGTAAAAGTGCTCCACTCAATAGGCATGTGGCGTATAGATATAAAAGGCCTGGAAACAGTCATTGTTCTTCATTGTCAAGTGCTGCCCTCTTCATTTGACAGTCTAATATTAACGGCACAATAGAGTGTCCAAGCTGCTTCCTTCCATTTGGCTCCTTCACAGCGCTGCGCCTGATTTCAGGCAGTTTCTAGAAATCCTTTTTAGTGCTACTGTGAATTGCTCAAAATGTCACATTATGCAAATCACTCCTGACTTCTTTTGAATTATGAAATGCTGCATAAAAATCTCACTGAAATTCATCTTGAGCATGAGAAAATTATGAAAAAAATGAATCCCTCCAGCTTAAAACCTTTGAGCACTTCTGTTCAGATGATGTGTAAAACGCAGAGCAAGCGCCTCGTTCCTGAAATCATGGAGAAATTTTAGGTGACACATGTATGAGCAGGCTAGGATCTAAGTACCACGTCTAGTACATTAGCATTCCTAAAAGTCACTCTTTAATTGGTTGCAGATTAAAGTTAATTGATTTGGCTGATAGTTTTAAGCTCCCAAAGATAATTAAGTGCAGTGTTGAGAATTCTGATATGTTGACATTTTGAGAATGAACAACCTGTAACGTGTGGGTACAACATAACGTTAACTAACATCTTAATCATGCAAATTGAAAAACATGGCTGATTTAATTATCACCAGTCCAATCATTGGTCCTCATTAATTACATTAGGCTTATTTATTCATAATCACATATCTATTTCACTTACCTCCCAATTATGCAGGATAGTCTCTCAGACCCCTGCTGATATAACAAACCTTAATTCCATTTCTGTTTCGTTAGCGGATGCATGTAACAGGACACCGAGGGGATGCAGGGAAAAATGAGCATCCAAGGTTGAACAGCAGCGGTAACAAGAACCCAGAGAGTCACCCTGGTGTACATGTGTGGAGAATATCCAACTCTTTTAGCCTTATTAAAGGTTATACTGTGTACTTCTTACCTTATACCTTGTGTGTGTTTGTATATATATATGTGTATATTTAATTATTTCATCCACATGCTTCACTGATAAATATTAATATCTGAATATTTGTTGTTTGTTAGAATTCTTATGCAAAACCTACTGGACAGAGTAGTGTGATTATTTTTGGTCTACAGCAGATTCCATAAAGTTTTTGGGAGTGCTTCGGATCACCATTTGGATCCAGAAATGTTTTCAATGCTCTTATATCATTGTGGTGTATGTTAATATGTATCATACTTAGATCGATAAGATACATTTTATTTATATAGCACTTTTCATAGACACAAGGTCACACAGTGCGTCACAACAATAAAAACATAGAAAACCTGCAACGTGTGGAAAAAAAAAACCAACAAAAAAATAAAACCACAATATAAATACACAGCAGTGTCACTGAGTCTTTTTGGAGCTAAAATGCTTGCCTGAACAAATGTGTTTTTAAGAGGTATATATGCATATAATCCCACAGTAAATGGTTGGGTTGCTTGGCTACAGGTACAGAGCAACTTCCAAACAGGTTTTACAAGATATCAAAGATAGATCTGGATCCCAGTAACAATATGGATGTTATGATTCACAAGAGGCAAAAGGAGAGGATCTTTGACATTTTCTTCCCTGCAATGGAACAAATTGGGAATAAACACCATAATATAGCCAAAACAGTGTGGATTCATTATGACTGATTCTAGGAACGTAATACAATGTCCATGTAACATGAATGTAGGACTATAACAACCCCCACCGTGCCAAAAAAAAAAAAAAAAAAAAAAATTGTCAAGAATAATTTGTAAAAGAAATTTATGGAAATTCTATCTGAATTTTATTCATAAAAATCCAACTTACTTTTTTTAACATCAGGCACACATTATGCAACACTGAATGTTTGACTAAATATGGTAAACAGTGAATATTTTACTATCAGGTTGACGTTCTGGAGGCAGATTCTAAGTGAAGACGAGGACTTGCAGAGGAACTCTATGATCAGATGAAGGAAGACATCAACAGACATTGATGGTTGTAATGAACAGACAGAGTACTGAAGTAATGGCACTTTACCTTTAATAGTGCTCATTAAACACACTTGCCACTTGGTTAACATGAACGAGAGAGTGTCGTGTCATTTATCGTCAAACCACAGACTGATAAAGACCAGGGGTAGTTGTTGTATCTAAGCACAAGGGTCATTTATTGTCAGCTGTTACAGAGCTGCCGATGCTTTCCTCTTCCATCCTTTCAGTTTTCTGCTGCACATTCATGGAAATTATGTGCAACAGAAACTAAAGCTCAGGGGTTTTACCACTATGATTGATTTAAAATGTGGTGATGGTGGGAATTTATTTTATTTTATGTGTCTTTTTTTTCCCTTCACAATCTAGTACTTTGATGTGGTGTGATAATGTGTTGCTTACTGTGCATGTGTGCTGTTTGCTTATTTTTTGTTCCTTTTTGGTCATTTTCATTGCTGCTTCAGTCCACATGCCTATTATAAATAAAAAAAAATGTTTTAAATGATCTTATCTAGTCAAATAAAGGTTTACAGCACAGTATGTTTATTTAATCCTTTGATGAATTAAAATATTTGCATTTCTGAGCCTACATCCACCACCTCCTACGTAGCTGCCTGATCAATAAAATCCTCTCTTTACATTCATACACGATCAATAAGCTGAACTCACAAGTACAAAGTGATAATACTTCACTTTTCACCTAGACAAGATTCAGGATATGAACCTTTGACAAACAGCACACACCTTTTTTTTTTTTTTTTTTTTTGGTTGGGAGCTACTGTTTGTGGAATTATGATCCAAACATACGAGCGATAAATAACACCCAGATGACTGAACTATAAGACAACATAAAGTTAAACACAACTTATCAATATGGCAGATCAGTCAGTGTCACTTCTTTTGATTTAACTAAAACTTTAAGCCAAACCAATGAGCTAAATGGTAAATATAGCAGTTCAGTAGATTTAAATGTCAGTTTTATGCAAGTTTTTATTTTAATTTTTTATTTCTCTTTTTCTTTAGTAGAAAACGTATTCCTGAAGGTTGTGTCCGAGGAGCCAGACAATGAACAAGAACAATGAACAACAGACAGAAAAGAAGAGAAGAGAACATAAGAGGAGAGGAGAGGAGAATCTGTATATATCACATAAACATAGCAACTCAGACCTTGCCGTTGAACAGGGCACCACATCCACCATGTTTCACAACTTTGCGCTGTCTTGTCACAAAGCATACGTATAAAACCTGGAATTTTTAACCAACAATGACAATAATGTTGCATTTCATAGGTTACTGAGCAAGCAGCTAGCAAAGTGAAGAGTTTGCCCTGTTCCCTCCGCAGCATCTGTTTAGTTCATATTTGGAAATCCGAAGAGTCTGTGTTTATGGGAAGAAAGAAAAAGTCGTTTTCTATAAGTCGCTAGCTCTGAAAATAGCTTTGCAGGTCTTTAAAATAATGATCAAACCTTGTTTTTCAATGCATCTTTTTTAATTTGAAATCAGAAATAATTCTGTCCTGCACTGAGAATAAACTGTCACTCCATCTTTTCTCCAACTGAGTGATTGTTTATTTTTCACTTCTGCAGCTGAAAGAGTCACTGAGGCACTCCCCCCCCCCCCGCTATTTCCTTCCTTATCGTATTTATTTTGTTTCTCAGTGTTTAAAACAATCTCAGGGGTTTCAAAACACATAGAAAGAGAAACCGAATGCATCACAAGGATCACTGTGGAGCCTGAAGTACAGGGTCTGAGTGCAGCTGTGAAACAAAACTGCTACTGCAAAAAATAAAAACGTTTTCTTTGATTTCTTTTCAATAATCAAACCCCAACCCTGCACTATTATATAGTATGATGAGAATTTGCTGTAAGACAAAGTATGTATATTTGTAATACATTTCTGAGACAAATCAAAGTGCTTTTCAAGAAGCATTAAAAGCCTTATAGTGGAGGGTTGCAGAGGAAACATGTTAAAAACAAATTTCAAATAAATTCTGAAATAAATCAAAGAAGACAAAAAAGTTAAAATATAATAAAAATACGATAAAAATCAGGAAATGACAGCTGCAGTGTGAAGAATTGACAGTTGTTTCATAAAAGCAGCTCATTTAGAAGTTTTTTTTTTACCAACCTGCAGTTTTATTTTGGCCCAAAACCATTCAGTGCTTCATAAGAAAAAAGAATCAGACTGGTGGAGAACCAGTATGATCAGAATAATGACCAGAACAAATGATAAGTTTCTCAGTATGTTTAGTTCAACTACATCTTCCATTATCTTCACATGAGAACATACCGAGACCTCTGCAAGGTGGTGCAGGTCCAGACCGTGTCAGTCCCAGGGTTCTGAAAACCGGCTCAGAACAGCAATGTTGGATTCTTCTGCACCTTTTCAACACCAGTCTGAGTCAGAAGAGTTCCTGCCTGTGGAAAACATCCCACATTGTTCCACACCAAAACAATCCCCACCATCTGAACGTAAAGGCTGCAGAACTTCTTCTTTTTTTTTTTTTTCTTTTTTTCTAACCTGCCCTGTGCAACATCTCAGCATACAGAACAACAATCTGCGTGCCGTATTTTTGCCAGATTTGCTCTGTCAAGGGAGACATCTCATGTATATAGCTGCCCTTGATAATCTGAATATTTTTATTATTATGATAATTATTTTTTCCTTTTATCATTTTGCAATCATCGTCAGTCTTGATATGGCCGAGCTGGACCTGGCAGGGAAAGAGGAAAAAAGAGGAAATGAAAGGAGGAAAAAGAGAGAGAGACAGAAAGGCGTGTCTAAGCTGCTAAAGATACAGTATTTGCAAAACAATATAAAGTACTGAAAAAATACAACAAGACAAAAGTAGGATTGTGACAATTTTCAAAAACAGACAAAAAAATGAAAAAAAAAAGTAAAAAAAGTAAATGAATTAATAAAATAACAATTACAATACCAACCGTTATTAAACATACCTACAGAGAGTCATCAGCAACATTTAGTAGAAAGCAGATGGGAAGATGAGCGCTCTGTGGGCGTGCACGTGTCACTGTTCAACCTGTGATCATGCAATCAAAGATCAGCTGAGTGCTTGTTGGGGAGCACGACCACGACCCGAGGTGTAGGGGAGGAAGCCAAGGCCCCCAGGGCCCGGCAAGCCCACGCGCACTGAGCCCGGGCAGGCAAAGCAGAGAGAGCCTCCGTCCCCCGAGCCCAGAGCAGTGGAAGCCTCCAAGCAGGCGCCACCCGGCGCGACGAGGCAGGGGCACCGGGTAGCACAGGGCGACGGCAAGTCGACCCGGCGGGTGCCAAAGCATGGGCCGCACAGAGAGCCGACATTCCACAAGTCCCAGGACCACCCGTACCCCCCGGAAGAGCCCCGGCCAAGATCCAGCGGGCCCCGCCCAGAGCAAAACCATCGCGGGCCACCACGATACCAGGGGCGGGATCCCCAAGGACAAGGACACGTCCGTAGGCTGCAAAACTTCGGCTGAATCATCTCAGACCATGGAGCCGAGTGTTGCTGGACTTTTATTTTACTTGTATCGGCTTGTATGGAAACCGGTTAGATCACAATGAAACGCTTGAATTGATTTTCTCTGTAAAGTCCCCAAAATGACAGTATCCTGACAAATAAAGCTGGACTGGACTAAAATTCATTTAACTGAATTGATCTCAATTGAATTCAAATTAACTGAATTAAATTGGACTGACCTGAATTGAACTGAACTGAGCTCAATTGAATTGAATTGAATTGAATTGAATTGAATTGAACTGAATTGAACTGAATTGAATTGAACTCAACTAAATTGAACTGAACTCAACTCAACTCGGCTCAACTCAACTTAAACTGAATTGAACTCAACTTAAACTGAATTGAACTCAACTGAATTGAACTGAAATGATCTCAACTAAACCTAACTTAACTGAATTGAATTGGACTGAACTGAATTTAACTGAGCTGAAATTAAACTAAACTGAAGTGAATTGAACTGAACTGAATAGAACTAAACTGAATTGAACTTAAATGAATTGAACTCAACTGAACTGAATTAAACTGAACTAAATTGAACTGAACTGAGTTCAATTGAATTGAATTGAATTGAATTGTAATTGAATTGAATTGAATTGAATTGAATTGAATTGAATTGAACTGAATTGTAATTGAATTGAATTGAATTGAATTGAATTGAATTGAATTGAATTGGATTGAATTGAATTGAATTGAGCTCAACTCAACTAAATTGAACTGAACTCAACTGAACTCTGCTCAAACCAATTGAATTGAATTCAACTAGACTGAACTGACAGAACTCAACTGAATTCAACTGAACTGTATTGAACTCAACTGAATTTAACTGAACTGAATTGAACTCAACTGAATTGAATTGAATTGAATTGAATTGAATTGAATTGAATTGAATTGAATTGAATTGAATTGAACTAAAAGTCTTGCAGAAACCGTTTTTGGCTCAGTTTGCTTATCTTAATGTTCTTGTGGTTGAAGACGCCACCATCTACCTGCTGCAAAGAGCACACTCTCATATGGACTAATTAGGCAGCACTTTGAGGAGCATATTATTTGATTTAACACGATTTAACTGCACTGTTCAGCGAGAAGCTCCTAAACTCTTTTTAGGAGCCAGTTGTAAATTTCTACAATTGGCGGTTTGTGTCTGGGATGGTGGTCTACAACACTGGAGCACCACAAGGAACTGCACTCTCACCATTTCTCTTCACACTGTAGATCCTACATTGCAGTTGTGGTGAGTATCAGTGATGGACAAGAGGCTGCGTACAGAAAACTGGTCAGTCTGTTGGGGAAATGGTGCAGAAACATTCATCTCAAATAAAACCAAATACTCCTGTTCTCCTGCCTTCAGGAGAACAGGAGTAGAATAAGCTCTATTTACATCTACATGGGAGAATAAATGGATGTGGTTCAAGTTAAAGTTTATTTCCAAGTACGCATAAAATGACCACAGTTGCACAAATTAATAATTGTAATATAAAAAACCAACAAAACCACATGAATAAAGGAATGATTAATGATGAAAACAGAAGTAATGAGAGTACTTACTGTAAATGACTACCTCCACTAGGATGTAAAAGCCAAAGTGAAAAAATGCACGCTGACATGTAAAAGCAGCCTGTTACACACTTTTCTGGGTCATCGGACAGAAGGATCTGTCACCAGTTGCATGGGTTGGAGGAACCTCCAGAAGAAACTGAGAGGAGAACCTCAGAGCTCTAACCCGAGGTTGTTCCCCTGGGAGTCTGATAAATACAAAAGAGCTAATCGCTGAAAACTAATAATAACATTTAATCCGCCAACCCTGAAGCTAACTAGCTAACAGAGCCCCTGCATTTTGTGCCAGCTGGAGTCGGTGGAGGGATGATATACTAATACCATACCAGGGAGAACTGTAGTAATATAAAATACCTGGTAGTTAAACTGGACATCAGACCCGACTGGAAATGCAACAAAAGGCCAAAACACTGCATATCTCCTATCAGTCTGTTGTGGAAATTGCAATTTGCATCACCTGCAGGGACAGCAGCATCAGAGACTTAAAAAAAAAAAACCTCCCTTCAGGCCATCTGGATCTGGTCTCTTATCAGGTTCCAGAGTCAGCAGCAGACACTGAGAAGCGGCATTCAGCTTCTATGCTCCACATGTCTGTAACAAACTCCCAGAAAGCCTCAGAGACACCGCTGTTCTCAGCTGCATTGCAATAGTTTTCATTTTAAGAGTCCAAATCAGCTCCATTTCCTTTCAAACTTGATCTTTTTAACATGTTTTTAATCATTTTTGTCGTTGTGTTTTCAGTCATCCTGTGTCACCATCCTGAGCTGTGCTGTAAAAAAATAAACCTGCCTGAAACTGAAAGATCCTGAACCTGAGCTGGTGTAGATCTTTAGGTCCACTTCAACACAGAGAAGTGGAGAAGATCATTCCTGCTAGCTGCCATCAAGCTCTGAAAAGAAAAATCAATGAAATATTTACGACTAATAACAGATTTATATAAAGGGAAAAGAGTGAAAACAACATTAGAAATTCACTTTTAACGTAGTGTTTTCCATCTTTGGTTTGGATTTCATCTTCATTTTATACATTTTCTGTCTTTTGTTATATTTATTCTGAACTGTAACAGAGATGCAGAACGGATGAACCATCTCATAACTCATAGCTACAATCTAATTCAAGTAACAATGTTTTGTAATAATATCTATGCATACATCTCCCGTGGACACTTGGCAGCTCTCTGCGTACATGAAGTAGGACTTAAAATGGCCTTCAGCTCGGCAACTCTGGGACTTCCAAATTCTCTTTTTTGTTTTTTTACCAAGACGCATCTCAGAGGAATTTTCAGTTTCTAATTAATAATTGGTACATGTGGCTGACGTGCTGTGAGATTTTTCTTTAAGTCATTAGAAAACAGCCCCTACTACTGAATCTTGGAAGAGAAAAAGGCGACCAGAAATCCTGCAGGGATTGCACAGCCGCACCAACAGAATACTGTTCAGGAAATTTAATTGCAGCATCTACAAACGTGTTCCTGTGAGTATTACACAATAATGACTCTGTTCTAACATGAAATTAAAAGCATATTTTCTTTTCTCCTAGCCGGGGTAATCTTAATGGAAAAAAAATATTAGCATTAACACCCTGAATCCTGTTGTTCTCAATGTATTACTTCTACGTTTGATGATAAATTGCCACTTGTCCTGACTCCCAATCAAACTCCCTGTGTGTTTGGTTTTCCATATCTTGTTGCTTTCACAGTGCAAAACAAGCTCTCCCTTGCTGCTGCATGCAGAGAGCTGCCTTTGTTCTCCGTAAAATTAACCAAAACAGGCAGCCAAGTTTAATGTGCTGTTTGATAACAAACACTGGGAAATATTCTAAGATACTGTATCATGACAAATTAGCAGATGACGCAATTTGTTCGGGCTTTTAGATCATGTCTGACAAATGGGCTTAAAAATGAAAATGAAAAAGAACAAAGCGACTTGGATATCAAAAATGACATGTGGAGAGCTGCAAAAAGAAAGAAAAGTACTGCGGGACCGAAGCGCATGGAAAAGGCTGGGGGAGAATGGAAAGCACCAGGACAAACACATCCAGGCTATTGATTTATTGGAGGGTATAGTCTTAGAGACGGGTGCAAGATTGATCAAATGGAAGGTTATCCTTACTCACAGAGGCAAGCTGTTTGCCAATACCCATCACAGTAAACTCAAAATGGTTCAAAAGATCCTTGACATTCACCAACACTGCAAAGCCCGCTTCTGGCCAGTTAAGGAGATTTTCTGAAAGAAGAAGGATTGTTTTAGACTTTGCACTGCCCAGAAGGTCGCATCTTTAATGCAGGCAGAACTAAAGCCAGTGTTGCAGGCGTTTTATTATAGGGACAAAATAACAAGTTGGTTCAGATGTTTTTCTGGTCTACAAAGCATTTTAATATTTTCTGTGATTTGCATCTTTACATTTACTCTCAGTACCTCTAAAAACTTTGGACACAGCTGCATACTTACTGTCATGATGTGGGGTTTTTGTGTAGTCTTCGTGTTTCCTGTTTTATTTTGTAGTTTTTCCTGTTTTAGCTCCATTGAGTATTTTTCCTGGTTTGCTTTCCGTTCATTGTCTCACCGGGTTTGATTTCCTTATTTACTTTTCCTGGTTCTTATTAGTCCCTGCGTGTATTTATCCTCCTAGGTTCTCAGTTTCCTTTGTCAAATTGTTGTCCAGATTCCTCGATTCAGTGTTCTTGTTCATTCTGTTAGAATTAAAGCATTATTTCCTGTATTCTGTCTGCCTCCTGCCTCTCTTCTTCGTTTTGGTCCCCACATCTCCACAAACCCTGACACTTGCTTTGATTTAAAATGCTCAAGGCCAGTTTTTTTTATTTTTTTTTTTATTATTGATTCTGAAACACAAGAAAACAAGCACGCCATCAGAAAGATTAAATGAAATGAAATGAAATGAAATGAAATTAAATTAAACAGATATTTGGGAACATTGGCTCAGTCCAACACTTCCAACCAAATTAAATTTGAAAAAGATAAATAAATTTATTTATATTTATTTAATTAATTTATTTATTAAATAAATTTGACATTTTTCCAGGGCTGGAAATTTAAGCATTAATGCAGAGTTAAATGTGCAAAATTAGCACTTTAATTTTTTAACATTAAACCAGAAGCAACTAAGTTGGTACACATCATATTAAACATCTTAATTTGCCATTTTATCTGTTACATTTACCAAAAACACTTTATCCTCATTATTTATGAATATTCTGACAGTTTCCCTGTTTCTTATATTATGTTGATACTGGAAAATGACCCATCTGATATAGTTCACATTAACCACAGAACTGTTGCATGGAGGTGGGGGATGCAGACATCTTGAGGGACACCGCTCAAAAAATTTACAAACCACTGGATCCGAAAAGGTTTGCAGGTTTTTAAGCTCTCTTATTATGTAATATTGATTTTCTAAAGGTTTTCTGTCAAATGTGTCCACATGTGGCCCTGCGATGCACTGGCGACCTGTCCAAGGTGTACCTGCCTCTCGCCCAATGATTGCTGGGATAGACTCCCACTTCGCGCAACCCTGAATTGGATTAAGCGATGAGGAAACTGGATGGATGGATGATGCCTCCATCTGCTTTATATGAGGCCCGAAAAATAAGAAAATTCTGTCACCTCTCTTGTTTGCCTGTTTTCCTTTTCAGCGCCACTGAGGAGCGTGGAGTTGGTATGGAGAAGCACTATTCATGTAAACACATGTACACGTGTAAACATAATGGTTCAAACACAGAAACTGCTGGTTGTCAGTAGAGTAGAGTCACAGCCCTGGAATGGATTCAATTAAAGGACCAAGGCTGAAGAGGTCCCCTGACACTCTTAATTTTGTTGAAATTTTTGAAAAAAAAAAACAAAAAAACATTGTATTGAACCTTTAAAGAAGAATTCCATCTGCTATTGTCCCATATATTTTAAAATAGTCCAGTGGTACCAAATCCAACTCCTTGCCACCCATTTACAGTTGGTGTTTTATTGCTGATCCACTGCAGTAAAATGTTCCTTCTTGCAGCAAAAGTCAAAGCACAATAAAGCTTCTTATCCAGATGCTATGGCTCTTTTGTAGTGTGAAAGTTTTTGCCCTCCTCATTTCTTACCATTTGGCAAATTTATCACACTTGGATCTGTCAGATCACAAATTTTAATATAAGAAAATTATAATCTCAGTAAATTAAAAAAATCAGTTTTTGGGGATTTTTTTTATGAAGAAAAAAAGCTCTCCAGGCGTGCCTGACCCCATGTGAAAAAGTATTTACCCCCTGAACCTAATAACTGGTTCCGGCACCTGCAGCAGCAATAACCAAGCATTTGCAATAACTGGCAATGAGTTTTTCACATGGCTGTGGAGAAATTTGGCCCACTCTACTCCACAGTTATTTTACCTCAGCCACATTGGGGGAGGGGGGGGGTTCCAGCATGAACTGCCTTTTTCAAGTCACACCACAGCGTTTCAGTTAGATTCATGTCTGGACTTTAAGTTGGCCGCTCCAAAACCTTCATTTTGTGTGTTTAAAACCATTCAGAGGGGGACTTGCTGGTGTGTTTTGGGTTGTTATTTTGTTGCAGAACCCAAGTGCCTTTAGCAGGAGGTCACAAACTGATGGCCGAATGCTGTCCTTCAAGATAGTCTGGTAGACGGTGGAACTCATGGTTCCAACAATCACAGCAAGTCGTCCAGGTCCTGGAGCAGCAACGCAGGCCCAGGCCATCACACTACCAGCACCGTGTTTGGCTGTTGGGATGATCTTTTTATCCAGTGTTCTATTTTTTATGCCAGATGAAACCGGACACACACCTTCCAGAAAGTTCAACTTCTGTCCCGTCACTCCAAAGACTTTTTTTCCCCAAAAGTCTTGAGGAGCATCCAGATGTTTCTTGGTAAATGTGAAACAAGTCATCGTGTTCTTTTTGGTCAACAAATCTTTTGGCCTTAGAACTCTCCCATGATGCATTTCTGCCCAGTTTCTTCCATATTGTTGAATCATGAACACTGACCTGAACTCAGGCCTGCAGTTCTTTAGATGTTCTCGGTTCTCTTGTGATGAGTCACCACTGTGCTCTTTGAGTCATGTTGGAAGGCCAACCACTCCAAGGAAGGTTTGCCACTGTTCCCAGTTTCCTCCTGGTGTGGATAATGGTTCTGGCTGTGTTTGGCTGGAGTCCTAAAGCCTTAGAAATGGCTTTGTGACTCTTTCCAGACTGACAGAGTTCAATCATTGTTTCTCACTTGTACTTGAATTTCTTTGGATGTTGGATGTGTTTCCTTTTACATCTCTGAGCCTGCTTCACTTCAAATGTGGTAATCGACAGTTAATTCATGACTTTACAATTGGGGAGGGTCTTCTTCACTTAGAGTCGTGTAGGTTTGGGAAAGTTTTTTTGCATTTCATTTGGGTTATGTTTGTCTAATATTTATGTTTGTGTGCTGATCTAAAACATTTTAAAGTGACAAATTTGCAAAAAAGGAGAAATCAGGAAAGGGGCAAATACTTTTAATAAAATAATATTTAATAACAATATTCTTGACAGTAATTATAACTAGGTATGTGACGATATACAATTTGTTTAAATTTGATTCAATTCTGATTTTTTTGGGTTCCAATTCTATTTAAATTGTAATTCTTACAATTCTTCGACATTGCTGATTTGTTGTACAAAACTTTTTCTTTGCTCGTCATTTTTTTTATTTCAATTAGGAAAAATCAGCACAGTAGTCAGACCATCATTCTGCTGCTATAACGCCCAAGAAGACAAGTAAAAGATTTTTAAAAAGAAATAATGACAAAAAATTTATATTGAATTGTTTTTATTTATTTGAAAAAAAAATATTGAACACAATATTGATTTTTTAACAACAAAAAAAAGGTTTTAAAATTTTGAAGCAAAAAATCCCAATATTTGATTTTTCAAATTGATTTTCCACCCTTAATTATAACGTTAACTCTTAAATATAATGCAGAGCAATCCCTAATTTTTCAATGCACTAACTAACTAAACTGCTGTTGATATATTTTACCCACCTTTGACATGAGGAGGAAAAAGTTTGTTTGGGGAGCTTTCCACAGCTGGGGGTCTGAAACCCAAAAATGAAACCACCTCTGATGACTTGTGAGCTTTTATTTCTGCTGTTAATTAGATAACTGTAAACAGTGTGGTGAGCTAAACCAGGCAGCAGAATCTCTGTCCTGATTTGTTAAACAGGATTTAGGAAAATCATGAAAGCTTTGAGCACCAACAAGCATTTTTTTTTTTTTTTTTCTTTTTTTTTTTAGTTTGAAGAGTGGGAAGTTTTCAAGCAACTTTCTTGTTGAGAAACACTTGGTACTAAATAACGGCAGGTAGCTTTCTGACGTCCAACATGGCGGCATAACAAAAAATGTAACATCACTGAGAACGGTCTACATGTCAGAATAAGTTCAAAATCCCAACAACCAAGCTGGTGCTTTATCCAGTGAAGTGAAGTGTGATGGACCAGATGCATCTGCACCTTGCCTCTTTTTCATGTTGGACAGAATCATGCGCTGACATCTTGCCTTTGACAGCAATGAAGAACTGGTTGGGATTCAGCACCTTGCCGACTGACTCTTCACTGGTTTTCTGTGAGGGTTTTGTTAGCAGAGCTACAGTGATGGACACGGCTCACTTTTCCCTTTACAGAAGCTCACAGCGACGCTTCGCATGGAGTCTTTTAAATTAAGGAAAGTAGTTCAATCTTGTCTTGTCCCTCTTTGTCAACAAAAAACAGCTTATTTACAGATCACCCTGTCATGTGCTGGCTGGCGTTTTATCCAAAGCCTAAATCATTCCTTTGCATTGGTGAAGGGAATGATGAGGTCTGCTTGTGTCTGTCAGAATCATGCAGCCTTGGAAATGGAAACGTGTTTCATCTGCATTCCGTCCTGCTTCCGATGAATCCAGGATATCAGACTGTCCAGTTGGGAGCTGAAGTCTGCTCCAGACTTTGATTGCTTGGTATTTACCTCATATAAAGAACTCACTGTTGGATTGTTGGTTTTTGATAAGTGTTGGTTGGCCAAAAGGGACGGTAAAGGAGGCACCAGCCAAAACAAATGTATGGTTTATATGTTTTGTACTCTATGTAGACAGTTTCAGAGAGTAATTAGACCATGAGATTTGGCTGGAGACCTCACGAACAGGACTGAGCGAGGATTATTTATTGATTATATTCGTTTACTAGAATCTAGGGGGATTGTGTGTATGACTCCAACCATTATGCTGTAATGTTGAAATTGCATTGAGATTCATGTGTTAATGATTAAGAGGAAAAACAATCTATTGTGTACCAAGAGGCGTTTAGCTGATTCATATGCTGGTCACTTCAGTCCAAACTGAGACACAAACGTCCAACACAACAGTGTTTTAGTGCCATAACACAGTGGGAGATTTGTGTAGATCCACTTTATCTTGTACCTGCTCAGGCTGTTCTGAGAAGTAATGGCCTGTTAAGCATCTATTAATTTGCATCGGGGCTCATGTTGACAAGAATCACCAGCAGGTTTACAGCCCTGATTGTTTCATTTTGGGGGGCATGGGAGTAAAATGAAATGCAATTAATTCTGTTGAACCAAATCTGGCTCGTCCATCAATCTTGTAATCACAGCACAACACAGCAGTTGATGAAGTGGTTGTAAAAGTGAAGTGAAGGAGATTTGGTCATCCTATAAATTCTCTGTAAAATCTACACCACACTGGTGGTCCTTCTGCTTTAAGTCATAAATATGATTAGTAGTGAGTTTATTCATGTTTAAATGAAACATTTATTCGTGGAAAGGCTTTGTGATGACATTGTGCATGTATTAAAGGAGACGTCTTCTGTCCTTTTCTCACTAGTTGACAATTTCCTGGAACTTAATTATGCGTTGTTTAGATGATTTGGTGAAATTATATCGTTATTAAACTTCGGCTTCTCTCTGGCAGCCGTTTTTACAGTTGTTCACCTTTTTTCGGTGATGGTTGAATGAGCCAGTCGCTTCCTTTGGAGATCAATCATTTACGTTTGAGCTAAAGTTCACATGTACAACTGAACGTAAAATACACTCAGAAATCCACCCTGTACCTTCCTCAGCGCTCACATTAGCACACACTGCAGAGGGAGGTCGGATCTGAGGTTTTCCTGTTCCTGGTTTACATGTATGTGTCTGATGACTCATCGGACTAATCTGCATCTAGTCTGACTGCATCCTGAATATCACTTTCAAGAATATTACTTTCAATATATCACTTTCAAGTGAAAAGTGTTTATTTGTAGGTAGTATGCCCACTTACCTTGTGTTTTTTTTTTTTGGTTTTTTTTTGTCTTTTTTTTTAAACTGACCTGAGTGTTCAAAAACCCACGGACACAATAATAAGCATTATTGCACATATCTATGTGAGATCAGGTTGTTCAGAGGAGCAGAATAACATATGGTAAAGCTGAAGTACAACGAAAGAAAAGGTTAAAAATCTACAAAGCACATTTCAGATGCTGTTCCTAAATATAATAAAATATAATACATAATAATATAATCCATATTGTTGTGTCATCAATTACCAGCATCTTTAACATTCAATAAAAAAAACCTGGGATGTTAAATGATGAGTTTTCCTCTGTTCTCATGATTTGTGTACCCCAATCTTTTTTTTCCCCACTCATTCAGTTCAGGATCTAGCTACCCAGCAAGAGAAGCCCACATCATTTTGCAGCCATGTTTTGCATTCATCACCTGCCTGCTGCCACCTCCAGCTTCACACGAGGAAACCATTCCATTCCAGGTAGGAAAACATCGTTCCATTCCCAGCCTACTCCCCTCCACAACTCCTCCATAAGCAGTTTTTTAAATGAACTCCTTTCCAGCTTGTTATTTGGGTCATGGATCCTGCTATCCTGACTTTTCCAAACAACAATTCTTTCATCTGCTGATTGGCAATGGGAATCTGGAAGCTATCACTCTTTCTTGGCACAGTTTCATCACAAGTCAGCCATTAAACTGGCAAAAACTGCTCAAATGTGACACACACGATGGCAAATGATGTAACAAAACTCCATCTGGCAGTCAGAACCAAGTCAAAATGACTTCCTAAATCTTAACAAGACATCACAATGTCAGTTCACTTCCATTCACAGCCGCGTCATCTCACGGCACCTTACAGACAAATTCCTTTGAGCCAATTTATTTTCATCCAATCAGTGTTAATACAAGCTGTTTCATTAAACAGAGACAGCCTGGCTAAGGAATCCAGTGAAGTGCATTCTGAGCATGCTCAGCATGCGTGATCGACAGCAGAACAGGAAGGAAAACCTCCAGCAGAATCCAGTTCAGACAGGGCAGCCATCTTTCCCTCATGCATACACCATTACGTTGCTACTGACGTAGAACTGACAAACTTTATCAGTTTATCAGTTGAATAACAGCAGATAAACTTATTTTTAATCACTGGCATTAAAGTAAGAATAAGCAGTTGGCATTTAGTCTTTCCCGTGGTTTTCTGGTGTCGTTCATTATTTGTGTGTTTTCCTAAGTGGTACAACACAAAAAGTGTTTTTAAATAAACATAACTTGACCCCCCTGCCCCCTGAAATCGGGTTCATGTTTTAATTTTTCTTGCACGATACACTGATGCTTGGTCAATTAATAAGTTTTCTTTAAGAAGAACATAATATTCATGTGTTTTAAGTTATGAAAATGTAATAAAATTGATCAAGTTAAGTCAATTAATTAGTGAATCACTGCTTTTATTTATTTATTTATACATTCATTTGTTCTTCTTCAGCGCAGCTAATGGAAATGACAACACTGCATTGACTTGCATTACATTTTGGTAGGAGTGAAAACCGAGACCACCCCAGTTAACTGCTTCTTAATGAAACATGCTGCAGCTTTCAGTTTTAAAGGGGTCAACAACCGGCATTTTCCTAAAAGTCATTACACTAAAAACACTTGATTCCCTCAAGTACTGTTATGATATGTGATATCTTGTTGACTTCTTTTTAGTTTTCCCACAGCACAAGCCTCTCACAGCTGCAAATATGAATGAGAAAAGTCAGAAAAAGTTGGAAAACAAAACACATTTGTTACTTTGCTTTTGTCTTTGAAATGTAATTATTTCTGGCATTTTAGTCCCAGTCTGACATAACAATGACTTCCTGCTAGAATGAGGAAAAAAAAGGTTCAAGGTTTTATTATCCTCCAAGGATAATTTGGTTTGCAGCCAGCAGTGATACACACATAAAAGTCACACATAACACACACTGACACATTTTATCCTGACATGTATTATTAGAAGACAAACACAGCAGAAATAAAATACTTTTTTAAGTCATTTGTTTTGCTTGGCAGAATAATTCACCATTGTTGAAAGAAGAACCAGAAATTCACAGAAGAACTTGAGTCAGCTAAAATGGATTTTTCCAAAATCCGACCTCATGAAACTCGTTGAGTTCTTATGAAGGTGTTTGAGCAGTTTTCTATTATTCAGTTCAATATAAAGGGACCTGCGCAGCAGATAAATGAAGAGACTGATTTCAATAAAACAAGCAAAACATTTTCATGTAAATGGTTTTGCATTAAAACTATGATACTTATAACAAAAACGAAAAACTGAGGAGCAGATTTTTAGTCTTGGCGTTAAAAATAGAGACATACAGCTAAGAGTTCACATAAACATTGCGTGATATAAATTTGACATACCTTAAACAGCACATACGTGCATCACAAACATAAACTGCTAGCAAAAAGAAAATCATCTGTATTTACTGTTACTGTATTTACTGCAGTTACATAAAAATGAATCTACAAAATGAAAGCCACACTTAAAATTAACACAAAATATATCTTTAAAAGTACCGTATTTTCGTGACCATAAAGCGCACTAAAGTCTTTTATTTTCTCCAAAATAGACAGAGTGCCTTATAATGCGGTGCGCCTTATGTGTGTATCAAGTTCCAAAATCTGTAAATTTTGTCGTGTGACTTTGATGAGCGCTCCGCTTGACTGACTGAGAGCATTTTTCCGACACGCTGCTTATATAAATAAAAGGTGGACGTAACAGAGGGCAGCATGAGAACGTTAAAGGGGGGAAGTGTGGGCTTGAAAGAAGATGCTAAAGACATGCCCTCAGTAGGTAAACAACATGGGTGTGGCTAATGACCCCTTTTAAAATGGCACGTGCGAATAGACTGTAATTGTGTTACGAAGCACAATTTAAACTGCAAGCTATCAGCTACGCAGACAAACATGGGAATCAAGCAGCCATGAGAGATTCAAGATCAATGAAACCATGGTTCACAAGAGGGGGAAGCAGGAAAATGGGCTTCCCCAAGTCAAGAACATGAAGCTGAGTTTCCACGGAAACAAGGCATGGCGCCCCAAAGTGGAAAACCGACTGGAGCTGATTCAGGCTTGATGAAGGAACTCCAACTGCTGGACATTGGTATGAACAGGGTATTCAGAGTGAAGTTGCAAACTGCGTGGGCGCGATGGATGACAGATGGCATACACAGTTTTACTAAGACTGGGAGGCAGCGCCAGGCAAGTCATGCCACAATTTGTGAATACATTGCGGATGCTTGGGCTAACGTGTCTGCTTGTACTGTTGTTTGAGCTTTTGCAAAAGCCGGCATCATTTATGAGGAGCCACACGACGAGACTGACTCTGACAATGACGAGTGAGAACCCGACATGTTCGATGGAGAATTAGTCCAGCTGTTCATTTCGGATACAGAAGATGAGGACTTTGATGGGTTTGCGAATGAGGACTGATTAAAAAAACAACTTGAAAACATTGCAAATTTCTTCAGTAACGTACACACTCTCTCAGGCCTCTAGTGGAGACCCGGAAGATTTGGGGTCCTGTCCAGGATCTTAGCTGTTGTAAGATTCATGAATCTGTTTCTTATGGATAAACATTGTTGACAGAAATGCTTTTAGAATACTCCAGTTCACTGCAGATATATCTATACACTTTTAGGTAGTAACATGAAAGCACATTTTTACTCTCCATGAGCCGTTGCGTAAGCTCCCCCCACCCTGCACACACAAACACCTGTCAAGAAGATCCCACTACTAGCTTGACTCTCTTGCAGCATTCAGCTTCAAGCTGCAGTCAGAGCAGGAGAAGATCACCTCTCTTGCAGGACCAGAATGAAAATGAAAAGTGAAAGTGGCTGACGTCTTGGTTTACTGTCAGATGTACATGTCATGTAAATGAAGCATGTGGATGGAAACATGAAAAGGTTCAAAGTGGAGCATGTTGTAGACTCATAACTGAAGAGCAGCTAGAGCTGTTAGATAACTTTAAATCTGTTCAGTTTCATTTGTTTTCTATTGTTTTTTTATAGAAATGCCATTAATTACACACATTCACACATTATTAGAGCTCAACTTTAAAATATTATTGTCTGTTTCTTTTAAATTATTGATGTAAATAAGAAATTGTTGCTTTTTGGGGCAAATATTGATATGCAATGTGGCTATTTAAGATTAATGTAATATGAAGACTCTAATCAATTTGGAAAGTTTTTTTTTTTCTTTTTAAATAATTACCATCACACAGAATAAAATACTGGATTATTTTACGCGAGGATAGACTTCATATTTAGAAGTGTATATCAAGTGAGTTTCTTAGCTTTATTGTAAAGTTTACATGCATTTCCTGGTCATAAAATTATGAAAATTTAACATAAAATTTTCTGATTGTTTTTATTGCTTAACTATTTCTATTTTCTGGTGATGCATCATTTTTAGGCCTGAACATAAATAGTCTGATAAACAACATGAATGAGCTACTTTGATTTAAGTATCTTATATTGTGAATATTTTGCTGTCTTTGAAGAAGAGATGATGAATGAAATGAACTTTTATTTTCTCACACTTGACACAATGGGTCAAATCCAGAGCAGTCAGTGAGCAGGAGAAAATATTGAGTTTTTTCTAAATCAGGAACTTCTTTGCTTGGTATAATCGCTGAGATACTTCTTGGCAGTTTGGACTTCAGATATTTAATAAATGATTTCCAGTTAACTATGTCATTTATAATTATTCCAAAGAAGCTCTCTCAATTTCATTTTTGAAATATACCAGAGTAAAGTGCACGTACAAGATGCCGATACAATGAAACAGATTATTTGCAAAGTGCCTGAGCAGCCTGGCTCGTATTGTTTTGCCTGCACCCTGTCCTTGGGAGAGTTTTTATTCCTTTCATATGAGTTGTTTTCCTCTGTGTTCAGTCAGAATGGCCCCATCTGTCCCCATCTTATCCATGTTTTTGGAAGATTGCTCTGCAGAGGAATACTGCATCTTTGCTCGATGCCTTACAGCTCTCTGCAGATGGACTGACCTCCTCTCCAGGAATACAACGTAAAAGGCAACCATCATTTGATACTCCGGGTCTCTCACCACACTGACATTGTGCTGTTCATTGATTTGTTATTGTTGGTTTCGTGAACTTTGGGGTTGTTGTAGCTGCTTCACCTGTTTATGCTGTCTTTGATTAAATTAGACATCCTTTAGCCAGAATCTCTCCTCAAAGAGATGCACCAGGTGTTTCTCAGATAGCATGATTTGTCATCTGGTACGTTCTCTGTCTGTGTAGGCTGCTGCATTATATGAAAAGTCCCACCGTTCCCACTGCAGGCTCTTGTGTCACGCTCATCACGTTTGACAGCTGTTCAAACTTCACCGCATCTGCTTATTTGGAGAAGTCTGCTGCTATCATTAGCACATCCACAGCATTGCCATATTGCCCTCTTTTTGCATCTGTTCTCAGAAGTAAAGTGTAACTGATGGTATTATCTAAAGCCGTGATTCAATAATCTGGCTAATCCGGTGGGACTTCTGAGCACTGGATGTTGTAGGACTGAACACTTGCTGTGCTCTGGAAAAATAAGAAGCCTCAGAGTCAAGAGTTGGAATTATGGTGTGCAGGATAAGACTATTTTTTGGGATTAAGGATATTTTACTTGGGAAATTAACGAACATCTCAGCAAACTTTTATTTTCACGTAGATGCAGAAAACAATATCAAGCCTCAGAATGAAGGAGTGAGACAAAATAAAACAATTCAACATTTTCCCATTAAACACAACAGACAAACAGCAGTCCAGGCGTGCAGCAGCGATTAAAATGCAAGCTAGTTAAGCGTTTGCACCGGATTGGATGGCTCCATTGGCTGTGTAGAGGGGCTATGTTTAGACGGGAGGAAAACTAAGGTCATAAGAAGCTTTGGGGTGAAAAAAAAAACACACACATACCACCTCCTACCCTCCATCCCTCATTCCTTCACACTTTTCTGCAAACCCTGCCATTTTAGAGATTTATAAATAGTGTTAAGCCTGTTCTTGGCTCTCTTGTCGTTATGGGCCGCTCAGTTTGACTGGCGCTTGTCACAGACAATTTCTATCATACTTTTATAGAAAAAGCCTGTTCACTGAGGAGTAGAAGATTCCCTTTGAGGAGGCAAAGTCTTAGTTGGAAGAAAATTGGGGACTTTAAATGCAGATCTAGTTTGGCAAGCAATTGTAAACGGGATAAATATTCTAATTTTGCTTCATGTCTTTGAAGCTTTTATGTAACAATTTAGCTTGAAGGAAATTATTGTCGTGTTTAGACAACAAAGGCGCAAGATCTCCCAAATGACACAGCAATCCAACAAATCCTCATAGCAACTTAAATAATCAGATATAGACATGATGACCTTCAAGAATGTCTAAATCATCTCTTTCGTTTAATTGATTCTAGAGGCTCAAAGGAAGAGAATAAGCCCGGCTATTTAAGGAAAAACCTATTATTCTTAATATTAAGAAGGCACAAACTTCATCAAAGATGTTCTACCGTTCTTAATAATCTGTTGCAAGTGTTCAGGTAGAAGCAGCCTGACAGGGGATAGCAGCTAAAATCCCTTTTTACTCTCAACACCAGGAGAAAAAATGACGTAACTGGCAGAAAATGTCGCAAGTTAAGTTTTGTGGAAATTTTCAATATACTAGGAAGGATAAAATTTATACACCTACTGCAGTAAATAATAAATTTTACTGTGCTGTGCTTGTGAAGCTCTTTGCCCTCAGGTCCCAGATGAGCTCTGAGAACTATGCTGTGGAGACAGTTACTCTGATACATGTCAGCTGGGTCTGCCTCCAAGCTCAGTCACAACACACATCTTATCACTGCTCATACTATTTATTACGCTATTCTTACAGCTTACAGCTAATGTGCGGTTTGGAAAGGAGGGACACAACCTCTTTAACTTCCAAGGATTTGCTATAAGTATGAAGAATTATCTGGTATTCACCAGGTGTTGAGGTAAATGTGACCGTAGAAAAGCACGTGATACAGTACATGTCATGCTTGGTTCTGTTTTTCTTGTCTCATTTTGTAGGTTTCCTGTTGTTTATTCTGTTTTGCTTTCTGTCATTAGTTCACCTGGTTGCATTAAGCTGACTCACTTCACCGGTGTACTTACATCCCCTTGATTTCAGTTTCTTCTTGCCACATTGTTTTGTTTTCATTCCATGTACCAAGTCCATGTGCCGAAGTCCTGATTTGTTTTTATCCAATTAAACCTCAGGTTCATGCACCATCCTGCCTCACCAGCCTGCGTTTGGGTCCACGTTCTATAGAAATACTGAAATCATGAGTAAAATTACTTAAATAATAAAAACGCCAAAATGCAGGACTTAAGTTTCTAATTTCTTCTTTAGGCTTAAGAGATGAAGCAATGTTCATAGCAAACAGAAAAAAAATACTTTTATGGCTACACATGGCTGCACAGTGGCATGGTGGTCAGCACTGTGGCTTCACAATAAGAAGGTCGTTGGAGGGAAGTTTGAACCTGTGTGGAGTTTGCATGTTTCCCAGTGTATCTGTGGGTTCTCTCTGGGGACTCTGCCACCCCCCCCCCCCCCCCCCCCCCCCCCCTTTAAAGATATGCAGATTGATTGGCTACTATAAATTGTCCCGTGTGTGTGTGTGTGTGTGTGGTTGTCTCTGTGTTGGCCCAGTGATGGACTGGCAACATGACCAGGGTGTACCCTGCCTCTTGCCCAATGACAGCTGGGATAGGCTCCATCCTCCCATGACCTGGAGTTGGACTAAGTAGTTAAGAAAATGGATGGATGGATACACATGAGCCTCCACAGGCCATAGTTAGATAAATAACCCCTTAAAATACCAACATTTTTAAACTGGGCTTTCTATGGATAAAAAAAAAAAACTTGCTATGGACTAGCCGAACTACTTTTACTGATATAAAAGTCTAATTTTTGTTTACTGTATCAGCTGCTACAGTGCAGTATGCCTTCAAAGATCCACCACATTGTCTGCTGGTCAGAAACAAGTGTTTACTGAATCTATAGTTATGATTGTAGCTAAGACTGACTCACTGACATGTCAAGAATGTTAGCTTTCAAATGGTGTATTACATGTGTAGTACTTGTAAAGTAGACTAAATAAAATACATGTTTATTTGTCACATATGGGATGTCTGGTACTAAGGAGTTAAAATGATAGAGAGAAAGACTGCACTGGTCTGGTTTATTTAAATGTATTACCAACGTGACGTCACTTTCCCCTGAAAGAGCATGGCAGCACAGCTTAGATGTGCAAAGCTGCATTTTAGTCGACTGTGAACCAATTTATGTAGCAAAGTCTATTTAACAACAGGATCTGAGCACGGCAGCAAGTCTACAAGAAAAAGGCTGAAAAAAAAGACTCCAGGTGTTAAAATGGCCCAGTTAATGGTCCAGAACTCCTTGCATCTGTTTTCTATACCACTTATATTATCCCAGCAGTCAGTCGGCAGGAGGCAGGGTACACCCTGAACCAGTAGCCAGCCTATCACAGGGCCAGGACACAGAGACAGACAACGTCTCACTTCCTGGGAGAAAGTGGACCTAACATGCATGTCTTTGGACTGTGGGAGGTAGGTGGAGTACCAGTAGAGAATCCATGCTTTCATGGGGAGAACATAAAACCTATAAGACAGAAATGCTCCTATCTGACCCCCCTGCCAAGGCTCAAACCTGTGGCCTGTTTGCTGCAAAGTAGTGGTGCACCACAGCCCCATCCAGCCAGTGGTCCACACTGCAATCTCTTCATGCAGAAGTATTGTTCCTTCACAGTGAGGAACAATATTTATATTATCCGAGAGAAAAGTAAGTAGTTCCAAGTAAAGCTAGTTTTATAAGTCACAGAATCACAGGTGAACACTTTTTCTGCATTTGGTTTTAGTTTTTTGTGTAATACAGTAAATATTGAGGTTTTGAGTTTGTATTTTTATCACTTTACGATCTTTTGGATTTTTTTTTTTTTTTTCCGTTATGGCTCAATAAATACAACTTTAGAACTGAAAAAGCCTGAACTTTCTTCACTCGGCTATAAATGCTACATTATTTTAAAGGCTTTGACAGGCTCACCCTGGAGGCAGTTTATGGAGGAAGATGCACCCTCTGTGTGTAATTGTTTTTAATGATTTTGAGGCATAGCATCCAGCTTTTACTCCACAGTCACAAAGCATTTACATGCCTCGGGCAATCCAAAAGAAAAACCTTAGAGTTGACAATTATGCACCTCTTGATTTTTCCAAGTAGATTTAACACCAATGTCATATTTTTTCCGACTTGTCAAATGGCACAGGAGAACTGTGTCTGCAGGAGAACGTTTCCTCTGAAGTCTCAGTTTAAGGAAAATGAGGTTTTTATTCTCTTTATTTGACACATTTAGAAAATAAGAAACACATTCAAATAAATTAAAGACTTAAATATAATATTTAGGAGGTATTTTTATAAGTTAATACTGATCGACAATGTCACTTTATAGTGTATCTACACTTTATATTTTATGTACACATACACACACAAATATATACGTATATAAGAATTTTGCAATAATAATAATAACAATAATAATAATCATGTCCGTGAGCCCATGGGATTCTGAACCCCCTACCTTCCATTTAGATCACTTGCTCCTTGTTAAAAGGATCCGGCCCTGGACGGAGTGGGGGTGGTGATACCCCTAATGAAGATGAATATTCAGCTGCTTCAGAAAGCCTCCTGGAAGCATGCCCAGCCTGCAATTGCTGTTCCAGTCAAATTGGCAGCAGGGTGGGGGTGGAAGGAGGGGCCTACAGCACTGTACTGTGGTTGGGGAAGCTGGTAGAGGGGGCTTGTGGAGACGACTCGGGCGGCAGACGAACACACCACCAGTCTTTTTTTCAAGGGAAGGAAATGGGTATTACAGACTCATCTCATTAAAAATACAGAGATAAATGATTCTGATTAACGATTCCATGAGCAGAATAGCTTATAGTCAGCATCTCAACCTTAAAGAATGACAATGAGATTGTTCTCTTAATATCTTTATATCATACTTTTAAATATTTTGCTTATTGATATATAATTTTTTTTTTTTTAAACTGATGCGTGGTGTTGTATTTCCTCTATCCGATCTGTTGCAGCAACTTGAAAGACCATGTGACAGTTTCTGATCAAGACATAAAGATAAGATGCTCTACTCAGATCTGCTGCTTGTCTTGGAGTTATCAGGTTCTGTACCGCTGAGGTAAGAATGAAACTGACTCCAAACCATCAGAACTTCAACAAAGTAAGTGTTATCATGTGTCTGCTCAGCCCTGGAAGATACTGATGGAAACTCCTACAAACCAGGAGGAATGGTGTTGGGATGTCCTCAGTAGGTGCTAGTGATGGCTCAGAGCTCTCACATTGCTGCCTTTTGGCAGTGGAGTTGGTCTGGGCCTGCCGTGGGTTAGGGTCGTTTGATTGGTCACGCCCTGATTGGGCATGGGTAGGGCGACCCCTGGTGTGACTGGATCCACTGGATATTGTTTCCTCACAGTTGCACCAAGCCCAATGGTTACTGGTTGGTTATGTGTGTGTGTTTGTGTGTGGATGACCAAGTGTGTGCATATATTTTTTTATTTTAAAACTCTTATTTTAAATATTTAAACCATTTTACACTGCTTAATGTATGAAAGGTGCTGTACTAATAAGATTTATTTTGATCTGATTTAGTGGAAAAGGGTCATTAGTCCCATCTGAGGATAGTTTAACCACCACAGTCTACTGCTGCTGACCTTGTCCATTGTTTTATGAGCACAGAGTAGCATCTTCTGATGGAAACTTCCGGCAGGATGATGCACCATCTCACAAAGCTCACATCATCTCCAACTACTTTCACAATCATGAAAATGAGCTCCCTGTACTCATCTCCAGTCACCAGACCTGGATCCAGGGATTGCGATCATGGATGTTCAGCCAACAGTAACTGTGTGATGCTATTGTGTCAAGGTGTTGGAAACATTTCCAGCCTGCTACTAGAAAGGTATCCCCAATCCCATTATCCATATTTACTGCTTATTATGGAAATATCTAGAAACCAACATGTGCTATGAAGTTCTACATTCATATGAACCATATTTCTCTTCCTGATACATTGGTATAGGTTACGTTGTTATTTCATTTCTTCTAAAAACTCCCAAATGTCACACATCATATCATAAAAGGAAAGTGTGTAAAAAACATAAACCTGGAGGCAAAGTGAACATTTGACTTTATCATCAGAAATCAATGAATTTGCTTCTTATTTCTAAAAGATCAGATGAGGCTAAAAAAAACTGTGTGATATGTATTTAGTAACATTCAAGCATAAATAAATAAATCAGAGAAATTTCAAACAGAATGTTGAAAGTTATCTTGACTCAGGGGTCCATGGTACGTGTAGTTCAGTTTTGCTAAGTTCCCACACTCACTGCCCTGTGAGCCTCAGAGACTCTAAGCTACACTTGAACCCCTCCCCTGCTACACCTTTGCACAGTTGTTTCTGCACATCTACCTAAGAACTACAAAAAAATATGCGAAGCCTGCTTGTGTTTCATGGCCATACGCAATAGTTTCCTGAGGTAACGCAAGGAGAAATAAGAGGAAATGTATCACTAAGAAGAAACTAATGAAGAGAAATCAGTGAGGGATGGTGCAGATTGTCGAAAAAGTCCATGCAAAGATATCCAAGAGCTTCAGGCTGACCTGGAGCACTCTGGAGTTGATTTCAGCCTCGCTAAATCAAGTAGGGATCCTGAGGCAAGGGCCTCAGAGGGCACTACTGAATGTATGGCACAGAAAGAGAGAAATGTTAGCAGAATGCAAAGAACCCCTCAGTGCGAACTGTGTTCTTCAGTTTCAGAAAAGTAAGTTTAAAGAAGTGATTTCAGGTCTTTGTGCAAGTTAATGACTCAGATCACACACCCTGCAAATGAATGATTCAACAGGAAATGCTGGGCTTTTGTAATCTGACCAGTAATGAGTCCAGGCCAAAATCTAATAGGAAATCTTTGGGGGGGAGGAGGTGAAATCTCCGTACATAATGAGATTTCCTGAAAATGTTAAATGTGAATGTATGGCAGGGGTTTAGACCCCACCAGCTGAAAGCAGCAAAACGCTTTAGATATGAGAAAAATTAGCATGACGTCACTGTCGTCAAAGGTTCTGCAACCAAACGTAGAACGCTCGTTACTGGAAGAAACTGGGAATAAAGTTTATTGTGATGAAAATCATTATTATTTAGCCAGTAAAGTTTAAGAGTTGGCAAACAGCATCTCAGACAAGGATTTAATAGCATCTGTTGCAACACAAGCTGTGAGGTTTTCTTACTCATTTCGAAAGGATATAATGTTAAAATACTTTGTGAGAGACGAAATAGTGGCAGAAAACAGGCATATAAAAATGATCAGAAACACACTTCCCAACAGAAATTAATGGTTGAGACACCCCTCAAACATTTGTTCTGTTTTACTATTGTGTGTGTGTGTGTCTCAGGTCACACGTAATGTCATGTTGCAAAGCAAAAGTGAATATTAACAAGTTGCATGGACTCTTTTTACTTGAATAATTATTTGGAAAAAAGTAGTTATACTGATACCCCCCCCACACTGAAGCCAGAAAAAAGGTTCAGTCAAACTTCAAATCAAACAATTCATAAAGCACTTTTCTTGCATAATAAAAAAAAAAAGTAAATATTATCCTTCACCCATGCATGCAACCCTTTAAATAATACAAAACTCCCATATTTCATTTGTGGGTCTTTTAAAACAGGCGTCTTTAGAAATAGGCATTTCTCACAAAAAAAATAAATAAATAAAATAAATAAATAAATAAATAAATTAGACATTATTATCAGACAGCGACTCTGTACTCAAGTCTTTTTACCAAATAGGCTTACTTTAGCCATTTTTTGTAAGTATATATAAAAGTGTTGTCTTGTTAAAGTTATCAAATAAAATCGCTTTACAAACTTCGGTGCACACCCAAAAACATTGAATGGTTGTGTACATGAATCAATAATGTACATTGTAACCCTATGATGCTTCATGCCCACTTCAGTGGGAATTACTAGAGTCATCCAACACCCAATGCACTGCCACTTATAGAATCATATTTCATATATACACTTACATGTTGTGAGGTGGTGAGTCCAAGGTTCAAGAAGATCACAATGTAGACAGAATCAGCAGTCCTGGGATTTCCTTAAAGATGAACATTTTATTTTCCTTGAGTTATCGATGGTACAATTTCAGAGATCAGTGAGCAATCAGTCACCAGTTTCACATCCTTTTTCCCTTTCTCTCTCCTCGCAAGTTCCCAAAGCTGACTACTTATATACCCCATAAGACGCATGCTTGATTTGATTCAGCCTAAACCATTTCCCCGTATCACTATCCCCCGCAACCTTATTCTACACCAACATTAATACAAAAACCAAATTACACAGAAAGAATACCAGTTCTAAAACACTATTTCTAATAAGTCAACACTTAAAGAAACTACAGAAGAGGAAATCCTCCAATTGGTTTCTCCCAATCAACTAATGTAAGAAGTCACTCACACCTGCAATGAGGAAGGGTTGGGTTGGCCATTCCCCAACACCGATCCTGCAAGGTGGAGTAAAACAAACAATAATGTTAAATGGTAATACAATAAAAAATGCAACACAATGCAAACACTAACAACCCTGGAAAGTAAGTGCAGCATGGTTACCTAGCAACAGAAATAACAGAATAAAGTTAAAGGGACAAATATGACAAAAGGTAAATGTTAGGGACAAGTGGTGAACAATTATAGTCTCACCCACTTTGTCACACCTGTAATTACCATCTTCAGCTCAGTAATAAACAGACCAGAAAATGATCCTAGTCAGTGTTAGTATAAAATTAATATGACAACATATGATTTTATAAACATTTCTATACAACACATGATAAACTAAATAAAAAGTAATATATATATATACATATATATATATATATATATATATATATATATATATATATATATAAGATGAGGAAAATTGTCTCAGCACATGTCTGTAGAAGGAAAATATTGCATGTCAAAAAATATATTGCTTTTCAATAATTCATGCATCAGAGGGTTCATGAGTATTTTATGTTGTCAGACAGTATTTAATTGAATTTTCTGTTCAAAACAGAAAATTACACTGAAATAGATGTTTATCCTATCAAGGCTTAAATTTACTTAAATTTAATTGTACTAAACTAAAATTACTATTTTAATGTTTTAGAAGGTGAGATTTACTGAATCCAAAATAAAATGATCTGCTTTACTTTTTATTTTGAAGCCGAATAACACTTGTTTATTTTCTAACTAATAAAGTTTTTTTTTTTTCTTTTTTTTTTACTCCCTTTTACTTATATGGTTAGTTATTGCAGGATGAGTAAAATATCATAATAATAAGAAATCTTTGTAGCAAGAACAAGAAATCAGGACAAAAAAATCTTATTGTCTGACTGCAGACCGTTTCCAGAGAACCTCAAGAAATGGCTGCACTCCTGATTTAAAAGTAGATGTTGGTAGTCGGTTTAAATGCTGTGTGCTGTGCCATGTGCTGTCATGGTTAAGGCTTCCTTTGGCCACAGCTGCGAGCGCATTCCCAGTGCCAGGTGGAGAGGGGAGATGGAGAGAGCCGCCGGCCATTAGCGGTGTTGGCTATTGGAAGTGAAAAGAGAAGAAATGTGGGGCAGCTTTGCCACCCGTTTGAAGTAGAGACAGCTTGTTTGTGAAGTGGAGGCAGAGCGTTCAGCTTTCATGTCCTGCTCTCATGCGACCTGAGGAGACCTCAACTTCATAAACCATATTGACTATATCCCCTGGAAAAAAAAAAAAAAAGAAGAAATGACACAATCTATTCCAGCTCTTATGGGGCTCGGAAGCCTGAAGCTTTATGAAGTGAGATGAATGGGTGAGCACTGGGAATTTCAAGGCCAGTCCTTGACACGTCTTCCCAACAGACACACGTTAAAATGTCCTCAAGTGTTGACTCATTACCTGAGTAATAAATAAGCGGTTTAAGGGGATGATGTGACAGTTAATTTCAGGCTGCATAACAACACCAACACTGTGACATTTGATCACGATTCTTTTAATGATACTGTCACACTCCATCAGCACTCCCTCTGTGATGCTGGAAATGATTGTGTGATTAAACATGAATTAAAAGTGAAACCATGAAATTGCAAGTCCTCCCACCACCTTCTCTAAAGTTGAGACCCAGTTCTTTTAACAGGAGTTTTTTTGACACAACTGCTGATCCAGCTCTCGGGGATGAGGGCTTGAGAGACTTAGACGTTTTTTTGTCGTCTCTGCAGTTCTTGGGAGGGAATTGGCAGATTATTTGGTCAACCTCGATCAGTTCCACCACAGCTTAGGGGGATACATGCTCGCTGACTAATATTGCCCAGAAATCCATCAAAGTCAAAGGGCTTGTCCCCCCTTTAAGAACTCGTGCGCTCCAATCAAGCACTCGGCGCATCAAAGCCATCACAAACAGAGGCCGTAACCCGCCTGCGACTGACGCTGACAGATCCTCAAGAAAATAAATTACGCTTTCTGTGAGCATGAAAGTACCTACTGTAATGTCGAATGAGGCGACAGTTCAATTTAATCTTAAAAGCCTCCCTGTGACGTAATGTGGCTTTCTTTACTGGCTTCATATCCATAACATAAAAAGTTAATATGCTTTTCACCTTCTCATGAGCTCTGGCATTTCAGTCTCACCACTGCTTGGTGGGATTCCATTGTTGTACATGATGTGCAGTTATGTTCACCTCGCTTGTGAGTTGATTCAGTTCTGGAGAGGTGATAAAAACCACTGGATTCATTTGAAGGACAAAGAACAAAAATAAAAAAGACCCCCAACTGCTGTGTTAGCTGGGAAAATGGCAGCCCAGCGCTCCTATTGTGACTGGTGATGGGATAAAAGCAGAGGACTCATTCTACTTTGTGTTTAGTTTTAGGGTTTCACATGTCAGGATCGACTTTTCACCGAAGTTTAGTTTTGGGTTTCATTAAACAAATGCAGTTTCCTCTGTTCAGTCGTTACTGTACTGCTGCCTTGTCTGGACGAAGAACGATACAGCTGAGAGGAAACCCAGCTCTCCACACAGGAACCCAGTGTGGTGTCTGGGCTGAGCTGTTGTTCCTCATCCTCAGCATGGACTTCACCCTCTCTGCCTCCATCAGGATACCTGACCTGGAAAGAGGACATAGACTTGTTTTCAAGTCCTCTCACCACTGTATCTGCAACTAGATGTCTGCAGCGTTAGCTCCCACCAAGGCACCATGGGTATTTAAGCCCCTTTCTGGCATCTTCATCGTAGATCCTCCTCCCATATCGCTGCTGAAGCACCTCTCTGGTGGACAACAAGCTTGTAGCATTCCAGCTTGTGCTGCAGTCTCCTCTGGCGACCAACCACATGGTTCAGCAGCTGGTTCCACCTGGATGAGATGACCATCAAGCAGCGTCTCTCTGCTGCAGCGCTGAAGCTTGAGCTGAACTGGCTGTCAGCTTGGAAACGGGCTTCTGGTCAACGTGTCTCTGCCACAGGTTGTCCTGCAGGTTGGCACGCCTCCACCAGCCCAGACAAACGCTGCCTCATCCTAAACTCATCCATCATCACCAGCTGAAGGACCGTCAGAGGACTCACCGTTGAGTTTGCAGCGATACCATCTCCTCCCACTTCTGCCCCTGCATGCCAAGCCCTGAGGTCAACACACACAACAACAGGTGTTTTACACAGTTAAATGGTCGCAGGATTACACATACACTCACAGTACAGCATAGCAGGGGGCGCCACAAAGCATGATGGGAAAAATAAAACCAGTACCGATTACAAAAACACTGCGATATTAATTAATTAAAAATGATTAAGTAGATTTTTAACAGATGTGCAGGATGAATAAATGCCAGCAGGCCTACACAGTATTTTATGTGCTGACTCAGGAACTATTTATTACAGAGTCAATACCTTCTTTTAATCCCTTGTTTTTCACATCTTGTTTAATTTTTTAAACATTCATGAAGGGACAGATAAATACTGAGACAATTTAAAATTTCATAAAGGTGTGAAAACATCCTTCTGCTCAAACACATCATCAACCAGCAGTTAAACTGGGACTACTTTAACACCAAATGCAGCTTAAAAGACTCTTCAGTTTTTGTTTGGAGTAAATCTGTCCAAATATAAAGTAAGGCACTCAGGTATTTCTTTCCTTCTTCTAACAAGCAGAGAGCGAGCTAACAACACTTTGTGTCAGGTCTGATTTGGAAAAACACAGGTTTTAAATAAAAAATCTATCCTGTTATTATTACAGGAAGGATTTATTTTTCTCCTACAGACTCCCGACTTTCCGTTTGACACAAAACTGATGAGTCAAAGTAAAATGCTGTTATAGATCTTTTCCTTCCAACTTTAAGTGTTCTCTTCTTACCTGCAGCCATTACAAATATTCCCTTTCTCAGCCCAGCAGGACGCCCGACCCTTAAGCTCAGCCCTGCACACGCTTACAGTTTCTCATCCCTTCTGGACGGGGCTGCAACACGTGACACAGAACAGTTATTCAGCACAGGTCCCATGAGGTGGCCGTCTGCTCGTTTGTTAATGACAAGCATTTGGGGGAGCCATCGATTTCCTGTGGCACTAATTAAGAGTAGACTCATTAAACGTTTGCAATACATCCTGTGTTAACTTTGCACGTTGTTTTTTTGTTTTTTTTTTGTGCTCCTTCCCTCCTCGTTCTGCCGGGATTGTTGTTGTTCTCCTCTCTTGTTCAGGCAAATTCACATTCTTTACACTGATTACAGAGGAAACGGCTGAATACTGATACATCATTTCCCATCCGGCTCCTGTCAAAAGCAGCTAAAGCGCAACAATTTAAACACTTAAGCTAAAACTTGTGAGTTATTGGTGTTAAAAATGTGACCGAGAGCTCCAAGAATAATCTTTGGACCGTTTTGTAATTAATAAAAGTAAAACCTGCCAGCCACTTTATTACGTTGCAGGTAACAGCCTGGACTCTCTTTAGCCTTCAGAGTTGCCTCCATTCTTAGTGAAATAAGCTCAATAAAGTGTTTTAAACATTCCTCTAAGATTTAATAAACATGACTGCATGACACGGTTGCTGCAGATTTGTCAGCTGCACATCTGTGATGAGAGTCCACCACATCCCAGAGCTGCTCTGTTGGACTGAAATCTGGTGACTATATGGAGACCATCGGAGAATTGCAAATTGTAGCCTGAGTTTCCTGTTCTTAGCTGACTGAGTGGCCCCTTGTGTGCTCTTCTGACGCTGTAGCCCATCTGCTTCATCACTAGAGATTGTAAGCTGCGTAGCTTGGTCCTAACCAGTGCTTATTGGAGTTACTGCTGCATCTACACTTTGAGAAAAAAAGTTTCAAAATAGGGCCAAATGTTCAGGAAAAAAATGAACATTTTGATAGTTGTTTTATCTGTTTTTGTTTGTTTATTTGTGTTTTTTCCAACGTCAACAAAAAAACCCAAACATATCTGTGTTCCGTATTCATCTGAGGTCATTTTTCTCCTAAGTTACACAAGTGTCCAAAGACAGCAAAGGCTCCTGGGAAATCTGCATTTAGCAGGAGTTTAACCTTTTGTGAACTTCACCCTAATTACAGCCTGTGCTTTGTGTACAAGACGATAGTGGTGGGATGTCGGCACTGTGAGTGCAGTGGACAGCACAGGTAGTGATACCCACCACAACAGCCTCTAAACTGTGCATTTAATGGCCAACAGAAGTGAAAATAACTCATTGACCTTCCTTAGACAAACCATTCAGTTATGCAAAACAAATCCAAACTAGTATCTTCCTGTAACTGAACGTTTCCCTCTTTTCTTCAGTGTACTGGCGTCGTGTGAATGTGACATGGCGTTTACCATTAAAGTAGAGAAAACTCTGTTATTGGATTGAAAACCATCTGTACAGTTTTTAATTGTTCTGGTCATTTTCTTTGTTCTTTTAAATATATTTTAAAGACCACCAACCCCACTCTGCTCAGTTTAAACCTCAAGAAGCCATCCACACCATGTTTACATGACTAAATGCACTGATTTGCTGCCATGTGATCAGCTGATGAGCTATTTGCCTTACCAAGCAATGGAACAGAGATGCCTTATAAAACAACCGCTGAGTGTATAAAGCTTATTAAATCTCTTTTTTTCTTCCCCAAACATTCAGTAAAATGTGGGACAGCACAGAGTTGAATATTTAATATAAATAAGTACAAATGACATAAAAGCCCACTGAACTAACTAACACTGAGAGGCATTTGAGGAGACGTTCACGTCCATTTAGGCGTCCAATCTGTCTTAAAAGCCCACTGCCTTTTATTCCAAGCAGCCATATTGATCCATCCAACTGTTCTCTCTCTGAGTGTTTATGTCTGGTGCCAGGTCAGATATGTGTTCCTGGTGTCTGCCCGTGTTTGCTTGCTGCTGCCTGAATAAAATCCGTTTGTATTCTTGGTTATTTCCGCTTGTTAAACTGTTGCATCTTCTACAGTCACACCCCACACAAACAAAAATAATTCTCAATGAATATTATGTCTCACAGTCATAACATTGATTTATGGACCTCCCTAAAATGTTGCTCCAACTTTAAAGGGATATTCTGTTTCCGTTTGGAGTTTGTTCTTCAGCATGCCGACTGATTGACTTTTAGGACTATTTTTGTGATATCTTTTAACAATATGCTATCATGTCATTTTAATTTTAACATTTCTTTATTGCATTTTGTCTTTTTTAAGCAAATAAATTACACTGAATATGACTGTGGAGAAGTATGGGTAATAGCAAGAGAAAAACAATAGTTGGTTCTTAAAACAATCTACAACTCTGGAGACCTTTTTTCCATTGTGCAGCGGCACAGTGATGCGATTTATGAAAATTAGCCCAACTTTAACCCATAAGGCTCAGATTTGGGCTGTATGAGTACTCAGCAGTCATGGGGCTTGATCCAGGCAAACTTTGCAGGTCCCATGTGATTTTAGTTGCATTGGCCCCATGTGAAGCTCATGTAAACTGGATGTATGAACCCCATGAGGTATGGTGGTGGGCTGTGCAGGCATGGGGAGCCCATTGGGCTGGTTAAAGGAGCCCCAGCTGAAACCCAGTCAGAACCAACTTGAAAACCCATTTGGGCAAACACAGGTGAGGCTAGTGTAGAAACTGCAGACAAACCAATGTGGGGTCCTTATCTACAGCCTAAATTTCACCCCTATGGACCCCACATCAGAATGTTGGTCAGGTCAAGGGTCACAGTACTGCAGGTTTTTGATATATCCTTGCTTCAACACACCTGGCTTTCATTAAATGGATCCAACAGCCAATGAAGTTCTGCACAATGAATGATACATTTGAGTCAGGTGTGTTGGAGCAGGAATACATGGAAAACCTGCAGGATTGTGACCCAAGAGGACCGGAGCCGGACAGCCCTGCACAAGAAGCCCCGTCCTCACGCAGCAATCAGCTTTAAGCTGCAGTCAGAGCAGGAGGTGATCACCTCTGCTGTGTGGCCAGACAATGCCTCTGATCCTGCCCAGGCTTCCTGTCAGATGATCAGGCCAATGAGGGAAGAGTGTGTACAAAAACATCTTGTATCATGTTGTAGACTGTTAATTACAAAACAACTGCATCTGTTGTTAAAGTAGGCTTGTTTAAAATTACACTTAAACTTGACCAGGGATATTTTCTCTTTCTTTCTTACTGTTTTTGAAATTAACTGCATTTTCCCAGACATTTAATGGAGCCTGCGTTTACAATATTAATGTCTGTGTCTGTTATTCAATTTATTCATCCACTAAATCCCATTTAAATTCAAAAAACTGTTTCTTTTGGGGGGGAAACGTTGTTGTGTGATTAAAATGTGATTAACTGAGATTAATTAATTTCAGTCTGTAATGAATTTGATTTTTTTTTTCTTTTTTAATTGAGTCCAACCCCTAATTTCAAGTCACTGTTTGGTAGCTTTAGAGCCATTTTCTCATATCTGCCAGTTCAGGTCTTATTTTGAGCAACACAGACATTTTAGCTATTAAACTTCCTTACATGTTGAACAAAAATAATGTTTCCAGCCTTGCAGGAAGCTTAAAGCTATATTGCCATACAATATGCATTATAATGTTATTAAAGTTATCATGCTGAAAACAGACCCTGGATAACCACAATCCAGACAATATTGAAGACTTACATGGAATTATTAGTCTGTGAGTTATTATCACAAGCCTATTTTGTGTGTTTTCTTGCTGCTTGGAAGGTATTGGATAATATTATTTAGTTTTCTTCTTCTTCTCACTACATCCTGTTTCCTGTCTGATTCTCTGACCAGTTTAAACCAGAATCAAATGACCAAAATAAAAAAGATTTCTTATTTCCTCACATTCAACATGATGGGCTTTGGCTCCATTGGCACTTCCTGGAAACAACATGTGTCCCATTATGATGGAAGAAGCGTTTTTTCTGTAGTTGTCATCTGCTGGTGGGCACCTCCAAGGAAATGTGTGGCGTGAACAGCCTGCAACAATATCAAGTGTTAGCAGTCAACTCAACAAAAAGCTAATGAACCATAGCAAACAGCTTGTGGGGTGTAGCAAGAGAGAGAAGTTACATCAAAAGCCCCGTCATCTGCGGCTTGGGCACGCTTAAGCAAGCAAACTATATCCTGAGGTTAGTGAAAACAGACATAAGCCGTTGATATATATATATATATATATATATATATATATATATATATATATACACAAGTCAAAGTGAGACAAGCAGCAGACAAAGAGCACACGTCTAACAGTCACACTCTACTTAAGTTGCTGTGAAAATGAATCACATTGACTTTTATGTTGGGATTTTTCTGGGTTTATATCCCTGAAACAGAACAGAAAGCAACCAAAATCTGTTTATTTTTATCGTTATTCATGTTTTTAATAAAAGTTATCATTTAAGATCCACAGGTATTTGTTATATTTCCCCATGAAATAAGAAAACAACTATTTGAGTTGATAAATATGATGCATCAGAATGAGATTTAAGCCGACAACTTTCAACAAATGTGTATTAAATAATTCAGTGTTTTGCCCAGATTTAAACCTTCGAGGGGTTTGCATGCCACTATGTTTCCCCTTAATTTGCTCACTGATTTCAGGTCATTTAAATTCACATGTCTGTGTGAACTTTTTACACATAATCTATAATGATACTATAAGAATGGTAATTTTGTTAAAGGACACTCCAGTTATAAAACTAACCCACAACAAGCACCAGGTAACATCTCTGGGAGAGCTTGAATCTCTTTCTGTGGGGGGGGCAAAGCTAAATAGAAATTGGAAGTCTTTACACTGGATGAATTTGTAAAAGTACTCATAGGAAGTGACGATAAATGTACAAGAGAGACTTCAAGTAATTAAAAAAAGAACAAACTAAGATGGAACATATCTGTTCCTGCTTGACCAGTAATAATAATAATCAATGGTAGGTAATAATGTGAATGCAGTCTTTTGCGTGTACCAAAATACAATCATCTAATACAAGGAAGTATGAAGCCAAACAAGTTACAACACCACTTGGGGTCTTTTCACCCCGAATACTAAGAAAAGCCTGCAGGTTACTTTAGAAATAAACTCTCTGACTATCATATATAGCAAAGTTGTTTTACTAAAGCAGCATCGTCTCATAGAAAACTCCACTCACCTAAAGCAGTTTCCTGGTTTAAAATGTTTCACACTAAAGCAGAAGAATGGATAATAATGCTGACACAGTAGTTATAGTTACCTACAATACAGTCACTAAAACTAAAGACACATTTCTTTGTGTGTTTTTTGGTTCATGGTACGGGAGGGGGGGGCTCAACATTATTGTCATTGATGAAAAGGGGGCCCTGCAGAAAAAGTCTGGAAACCACTGCCATATGAAATGGGAAATTTACGAGAAAATAACAATCTGGGAAATTTGTACCAAAGACGAATAAAAAAAAAAAAAAAAGGGAATTTCCTGAAAAAAGCGGGACACCTGACAGGTATGACAATGTCCTGATGATGAAGATGGTTATTACAATAAGTTTCTACTTGGGTATTTAGCTATGCGATGTCCCAATCTCACCAGTGATACATTAGGTGGAGGCTGACCCCTCTCAAATTATTTTTCCAGTATCTTTTTTATTTGTTTGTTTTCCAACTGGGAAGCACAAACAGGAAGTAATGTGTGAGAAAAAAGAAACCAGGCAGCTTTTAAAGTAGCTCTCATCAGTAAGTGAGCACAGCAAAAGTGAAAATGTCAGAGTGTTTAGCATGGCTGATATGAGAGCTAATTTAATAATATCAGATTCAGGATCCATCCCAGTATGATCCACTGGTGTAGTGTATCCCTGTCAAATGGATATACAGTATATTAGCAATTCTGTAGGACTGGCATGGTAATTAAGATGAGCGTGAGCACTGCACTGTCAATAATATCATAAAGTAAATGAGCTATTTAATCTTTTATAAGTAAAATGTCTGCGATGGACTGGCGAGCTGTCCAGGGTGTACCCTGCCTGTCGCCCAAAGCCGGCTGGGATAGGCTCCAGCTTCCCCGCAACCCTGAATTGGAATAAGCGGTTCAGAAAATGAATGAATGAATGAATGAATAAGTAAAATGTCCAAAACAGTACAAGACCCAATGTGCTAAAATAGGAATAGGTGAGATAAACTGGGACCAGTGACCATCTTTAAGAAGAAGTGGTTTCAGAAAAATGACATAATAAAAATATTAAAGCCAATGTTTTTGTGAATTAATGGCGCACTCTTCCATCATTATTACAACATTCTGGCAAATATATTAATTAGAATTCACATCCTGTAACTTTTTAGTCTAAAGAAATCCTTTACTTCCCAGTCCTCCCCGAGTGTTATGATCCCCGCCAGTCCTTCACATCACAAATCCTGGCCCTCTTTTCCCATGCAGGTGTTGGACTCACAGCGTGAATGGCAGCATGAATGCTAATAGGCCGTTGTAATAAGGTCTTTGAAGTATGCAATCCACTGTTACAGAATCATAATGTGAAAATCCCCCTTTGAATCTGCCGTCTCAGTTCTGCTTCACAGTGGAAGGCCCCGCACACTGTCTCTCTCCTTCTTTCTCAAAGCGCTGACTGTCTTTCCCTTTCTGTTGCACTTTCACTGCTCATCGCCCACCCCTTTCTCCTCCCCAAGCCCCCACCCCTCTCCCGTCCCCCCTGACATCTTTTAACATTCACTTCTGGCAGAAAGGCTTGCCTTGCTCTGATAGGTTTTGGATGACAAGCAGGGTTTCCAAATACCAACATGTGGGATGTAGCGATCCGTGGGAAAAAGTGCAGAAGTGGACCCACCAAGGAGGGGCTGGATCATTGGTTTAGGAGAGAAATAATTGGGGGTTTGGGATCTGGAAGGAGTGGTGGGTTTAGTCAAAGGCAGGTAACTAAGGTGATTTACAGCAATGATGAGCTGATGGAAGCTTTGAATGTTTAATGCTTTAAAAAGCACCTGTATGAGGCCTTGTGGATTCTACTCATCGGCTTGCTTTTCATGTTTTCCTCTTGTAATATCCACTCAGGTGTGACACGTTTTCTATTTTTCTATTTGCTTATATCCAACCCTGTGGAGGGTCAAAACCACAGACACCTTTAGCTGTGCTTCCCACTAGGAAGCTGCTCTCTAGCTGGGGTGGGTCCTGCTGTCAGAGCAGTAACTATAAAACATGTGCTAGCAGGCAGCTGAAACACCAGCAACTATCTACCTAAGCTGCTTGTTCTCTGCTCTGTCCGAGCTGCTGCTGGACTTTTTACCTCCGCCAAGGAGGTCACGTTTTTACTGCCGTTTATCTGTTTGTTTGTGTTCCAGATAACTCAAAAATATATTATTAGATCATGATCATCATCATCATCATGATTATAATAATAATAATAATAATAATAATAATAATAATAATAATAATAATAATAATAATAATAATTATTATTATTATTATTTTACTTTATTTTAGCTTTTTGTTTAAGAAATTTGTTCTTTTAGGGACTCTGCCACAGAACCTAATATTTCCAATTTAAAAGTCCCATAATGAGCTAAACTCATCTTCTGAAGCTTGTCTAACAGATATGTGTGTGTGTGTGTGTGTCTGTGTGTGTGTCCCCTCATAGCACAAGCGTGACCCCTAAAAATGAGAAATTCTGTCACCTCTCTCACTTGTTTGCTTCACTTTTCTCAAACAGGCGAGTCTGAGATCTTTCCATTTGTGACTTCATAAAGGTATAAAATCACTCCCCCCACCAGTATTTTATAATCGATATTGAACGTAAATCCCAAAAAAGTCCAGAAATGATGGGAACCTTGCAGAGAACTGGGAAGCATAAAGAACAGCATGAATCTGACACATGAAACAGCAGGACAACAAACACAGTGAGAAGAAAATTCCACTGCAGAGAGTCCCAAGTTAATCTTATAGATCCGGAGGCAGCCGTGATGTGATCAGACGTGATGAAGAATCATCTGTCACCCAAAGTCACCACGCCCTAAATTATGCATGCTGTTTGCTTAGGACCGCATGCCAAGTGCAGACTCTGACCAGCTGAGGTTGTAGTTGATGCAGCAGGTCACTAAGTTATGCACCAGTAGACCCCTTTTCATTTCCCACTGCTGGTGTGTAGATGACCAGGAGCCTCGTGTACAGAGGACCGCCGAGCTTTAACACTGAAACATGGCGGACAGCCAAGACTGCGAATGTAAATACAGTCAAAGATGTCCAGATGGATGAATCTGTGTGTACGCTTCATCTCTCCCTCATCTTTTCTTGAAACGTCCCAACTGACTTGGACTGGTGCACAGCTGCACAGACCACTTGGACCGCCGCGAAGTGAATATGAGGCGTGTTTTCACCTTCGGTCAACACAACAAACACATCAGACAAACACACATAAAACAAGGATTTATTAAACTGATGTGGTTGATTCAGAGGTGGAACAAAGATAAAATAACCTACAGATACTCTGGCGTGTTGAAGATAGGTGGGCGGAGCTTCCCAGAATGCTTTGCATGTGTGCAGTGACAGAGCTAAAATGTTCAAATGAATACTGCGGCGATCTGTGTTGTTCTGTTTGTTTACTTTGATCACTGGGGTTGTGATAAGTATCTCACAACATTACTGAGAAGGATATCAGAGTTTGTTAGCCTGAAAACCTCCTTTCCAGCATCGGGGTCGGCTCGGCTTGCATTTCCACAAGCGAAAACTGGGTATCCTAAAATCTAGGGCTGTGATGATATGCTTTTGTCCAGATTCAATTTTGATTCAGATTTTTTTGGGGTGCTGATCTTATTTAAATTGCGATTCTCACAGTTCTTTGATGTTGCTGATTTTTGTAGATTAAAAGCAAAAAAAAAAAAATGTATACAAAACCTTTTTCTTGATTTCAATAAGGAAAAAACAATACAGTAGCCAGAACATCATTCTGCTGCTATAACGCCCAAGAAGACAAGGGAAAAGGTATAAAAAACCCTAAAAATAGCAAAAATTTCATAATGGATTTTTTTATTTATTTTAAAAAAATTGATTGTTTTTACAAAAAAAAAAAAAAAAAAAAAAAATCTATTTTAAAATTGTGAAGCAAAAAAATCCATATTTTCAATTTTTCGATTAAATTTTCCAACCCTACTAACATCCAACCCAATAGTGAATCTAAGTAATCTGATCCAAAGGGGTGGAGCTTGATTGTTTGAAAAAAAAGTCACTTCCTGTGTGACTAGGCATGGAAACGAAGCAGGAACTGCTCCAACAGATTTTCTGTTTGTTGATTAAATCTGCGTTGACCATGAAGCGTCGTTTGTGGAAAACAGCCACAAGCCAAGCACAAAGCCCACACACTGTCGGGTGACCGCCGTTCTCCTTTGGCTCTTTAATCTGTTAATCATTATTTATAAAACACTTGCAAAACCAGCACAAAGTGCTTGAAGGAAGGCAACACACTACGATGGCGTCAAGCTGAGGCATCTATCACGATCCGGTTGATTCTCTCTCTGACAAGGTAACAGTTGGCTGTGGGGACACAACAACATTACAGTTTCCATCCCTCACCCGAACCGTCTCGCCCTGAACCACACCTGTTGGTGGAAACGAGGCTTCAGTGCGCTAGTATGCCAACGGATACGCTAAGATCTGCACACAAGGAACTGTTTTCTTGTTCTAAAAAAATAGTGCTTGTCTCAACTGTCAGATGGATGTTGTGACTTTGATATATTTGATGATCTGTCTTCGGCTTATGATGCTGCTGTCTCCGTACAACAAACTGTGAAGCGGGATCCAGTCTTGGCAGCCCACCACGGCTGAGTCCGTGTGGGGGAAACACTGGATTGTAACATCAATATTAGCCATCAAAGTCTATTAGAAACTGAAAATAGATCTCTGACTAAATGTCCACCAGTATCTGCAGATAACTAAGCTCCAGGTGTAAGAATCCGTATCAGGCAGAGAAACACTGAATGGGAACGTCCATATTTGGTATGAGGCCTCAGATCAGACTGGTTTTCAGCAGGGTTATAGTTAGCTGTCACAATCAGCCCTGCTTCCTCCAGCATTGCTGCTTGCCACACGCCTAATCAGTTTACTGCTCTCACCTGCCACTGCTACCTGTTCATCATCCCCATCAGTTCAGCCAGTGTATATATGCAGCTTCCAGCTCTCATGCCTGACCTTCCGGCACTCCTATGCGAATTACCTGCCTTTTGCCGACCTGATCTGTCCCCGACTACCGCTTCTTGTCTTGCCCTTGGAGCCTGCTCCCCAGTGGTTACTGGGTTTCTGTCCTGGAGGACCACCAACAGTGAGTTAGTGGATCTTCTGTCTTCTTGTTGTGCTTGATGCCTGCTCTGTCAGCCCAGAGGATGGTTACTCTGCTTGACTCGTTGGGAACCAGAGTTCAACCCCAGCAATGAACATCCTCGAGTGGTTAAAGTGGAACTATTATGTGTATTTCAGGCTAATTTATTTTTATTTCTGAGACCAGAAGGGCTGGGATTGATCGAGTTATTGTCACAAATGGCTTTATTTACTTCAGACCGACCCTCTCCGTAGGCTGTCAGATCAGCCTGTGGGCAAAACAAGTGGATTGAGACTCTTCCGCATTAAGCCCCGCCTCCCGCCACTGCACTACATCGGGAGCGCGCACCGCACCTGCTTTCGCCGTCATTGTAACATCTCATAAACAGAAGGATTAGGCTAATATGAACTCAATAAAAAAAACAAAATACAATGTCAACACATAGCATACAGCCCTACATGTTGGAACCTGAATCAGAGCCTGAAAACGAAGTGGAAAACAGCAACCCACAGCAACGAATGCAGCAGGATGTCTCTCTTTGGTAAACTCACCAGCCATCGTTGGAAATAACTTTATCCCACGTTTTCCACCCGCCTGATGTATTTCTACATGTCCTTGTTAACCAGTAGAAGGTAACCAATCACCGAACCTTATCCCCCGGGACGTCACAAGGATTTCCAAGTAGAAAAAACTCTCTAAAACGACGCGTTTTTCGTCGCCATGGAAACCGAACGGAGAGAGTGCTGGAACTCAAACTCAAACTCAAACATGCGTTTAGGTGATAAAAAACAGTGTCGTTCACATGTCTGATGAGGATTCAACACTGTAACACTGTAGAAAGCTCAGAAAACTCCAAATACCATAATAGCACCCCTTTAAATAAAGACTGTTAACCTGCCCAGATCTCTTGTTCTGCTTTTGGGTCCTTTCTCCGATCATTTTAGTTAGCATGCTTCTCAGTAGCCTTAAGTTTGTCCCTTTCACTGCACCATACAGCGGTGGAGTTAATCTTTTCTATCTTCTGTTGCTTCTGTTGTTTCTCTTTACATGTGCTTCCTTCATGTGTTCCTCAGCCTTACAGTCACGCTTCCTCTTCCTGCAGTTCGTCTCTGCTGTCACTTCATCATTTATGCTGCTGTCAATCATCCAGTCGTGGTTATAAAGCGGCTGAGTTATGAAGTGCTTTTATTTGCCTGGAGCTCCATTGAACTTGACCTGTGATAAAGTCCTGACAGAGAACGTGTTAATGATGAAGCCCGGCTGACTGATCTGCAGCAGTACAGAAGTCAGCAGGGGAAGTTGTGAGAGCTTGACCTTTGTCAACTCTATTCTCTGCTCACTTGCCAGCCAGTGAAATATGAACCTCCCCGACAGCATCACCAGAATAATTACAGTTGTCATCATTTGATCGTCATCATGATGCTGTCCCAGCGACAGCAGCTCTGTTTCTAACCCTCTTCCACGCTTTCATGAACAAACGACTCATTCTGCACATCTCACATTCAAACTCCTGGTTTGTCTCTTCCGTCTTTTATCTCTCCGAACAGGTGATTCACCACGTCTTTTTCCCTGCTTTTCTCTCTCTGTTATCTCTCAGTTGTTCTCATTACAAAAGGTGATCACCCATTGAGCTCATCAACCCGGAGTGAACACCCTTTCTCCGGCTGACTGATGAGCCTGCGAAGCTGGCTGTCGCCACACTGACAACTTCTTCAGAGCAGAAACATATTAATGGCTCGGCTTCCAACTAAAATACTGCACACAGACCCTCCCTCCCCTCCCACCCCTACGGATACTGCGGTGCTCCTTGCTGGTATTTCTTAAATGCCAACGTCAGTCAAGAATAGGTCAGGACAACAAGCACTTAAATAAGGCTTTGTCACTGATTAATGAGAGGTGGTGAGGACGGGGAGCGCCTCCGACTGCCTCGCGCAGATAAAACAATGAATGTTTTGTAAATAGCCACGGGTGCTTCTCTCCATCTCTGCCTCACCCCCTTTCTCTCTCTCTGTTCTTTCCTTCCCCCAATGGAGAGAAACATTGCCGTCAGAAAACTGACAGCTGCTCTGGGGATCGCAGAAACACATGTTCCCAGCCGCAGGACTGGAGGAAATCCAATCAGATCCCAGCGAGCCTACAGTGGCTCAATTTGCAAAGCCAACAGGCCTTTTACCAGTACAGTTGTAATGGTATTAACAGGTTGGATACCAGCCAAGGAGCACTATGGCACTAACATGCTGATGTTATTGACTACTTATCCATAAAAATGCATCCCTTCTTACAGCATTATACTCACACATGGCACAAATTGACTAATCGGAGCAGATTAAAGTCACTTAGAAAAGATTGGGGTTCACCCACGGTTTTATTGAAATGCACAAATCTAATCAGAGGCGATGTGTAAATTGGCCAACTAAAAGGCAAAGATGTTCCACGCTGTAAAGCAGAGGGAATATCATCATATTTGGCCAAGGCGGAGCTATCAATCAAGAGCAATGTGTTGATGGAAGTCAGCTGGAAACTCTGATAAAATCAAATTGGATTTTGGGGGTTTTAACACTGTAATATCTGAATATAAAACTGCTCTGAATGTATTTTATTGGGGTACTTTAGTTGCTTCATAAGTACACTAAAAAGAATTTTCCCTCAACCACAGCAGACGCTGAGCAGTCTGTGTAATCCATCCGTTTGGGAACGGCGGTATTGTCTCGGTTCTGATCTGGCTCTCAGTTTGCACAGATGCCTTAGACTTTCACTCCTGTTCATTTTTCCCCTCTTCCAATGTAATTAACTTGTGGAAATGATTTAGCCTTGAATGGTTGTCAGATCAATTTCTCATTGGAGGTCTTTGTAAAGCTGCAGTGGCACATGCAGGCTGTCAGATCCCAGCCACCGGGCACATCAGCTCCCACTCCACTGGTTTCAGACTGTTACACAGACCTGTGAGCCTTTAAACAAAGACTGGACTCCTGTAGGTTCCAAGTGACATTTTACAGATGACATGTATGCTGTCAGAGAAACTTCATGGTGAGCAGAAAGCCTGTGACAAAGTTTGCACAACGGGATTAGAGAGTATATAAATATATAAATATACTTATGTGTTCGGAAAATCAAAGCATTTTATTGCAGGTGGCGACTACATCCATCCATTTTCAACACTAGCATTCCAGCATAATAAGGAGTAATGCTGGGCGAACACTGTCGCAGACCACGCTGCGTCATCGTGGAAACATCGTAGCGTCGGGATGTCCGGTCGGGAGGTCATGAGGCGTACAGTGTGAGAACACTCACGAGGAAGGATTAATTGCTGCTACGTTCTAACGATGATGCTGCGACTTCCCGATCAAACTTCTGGCATGTCAGAAATTTTCGCCGTTGCTCGTACAGTGTGAGTGGTGTTACGTCACGATTCTACGTTCGCACCTGTGCAGAAGACGCCGGTGGAGCTTTAAACAATGACGGGCTACCCCAACTTCAGATGTGTGCGGTGGACACAGCTGCTAGAAGAGAGATTAGTAGAGCGATGGAGAGAACACGAGGGTGTTTTTCTTTTTATTTTGTTTCAGCGCACAAGACAGCGCACACAACTGCAACAACTTGCTGCCTGCTCGCCATCTTGTTGTCAAGCACGCTGTGGTTGTCATAGGAACTAGGAACCTTTGTTTTTCGTTGTTCACACTCGAGCACGTCGTGCCGTCACAAGCCGACTGACGCCGACAAGTAGTCGTGGTTGTCAATAATCGTGGCTGACAGCAAGACGGGTTGCCAGTTCATCACCGACAGACAACCAAGCATTCACACACACACAGTTCATTTACGGTTTACCTAGATTTCTGCTATGCAGACGGCATCTGGAGAAAACCACGCAGACACCACATGGAAAAGACCCAGACAAGATCTGTACTCTAGACTGTGGTGGAAAATACTCTGGTCTTGAGAAGTTGTAATACATCTAAGAGTCAACTGTCTTCTTACAATGAACATTTTATTATAAACTAATACAAGCACACGCTGGAGCTTGGAGAGAGAACTCTCTCTGCAGATGCTGAAGTAACACCCGATTATAAACCATGCTTAACTCCTCCTAGTTGCTGGGCAGACCACAGAAAACAATCATTCTCTTCCTGACCTTTAGCCTTAAGCAACTGGTCAACCAAGCAGTTGACAAAAACAGATGCCCTGCAGGAAACTCTTCCTGTCTCAGACTTTGTCTGCACATTCCAGACAAGGATCATATAACTTAAAGAAAGCTTTGTGCATAGACACAAAACACAGCAGGATCACAGCAAATCAATGCATATATGTCTAATACTTAATACAAACCAAACTCATAACAATTTTCCCCAACAAGACCTCCACTATAGTAGATACGTGTAGTATTCTTATATAGTACTCTGTGTTTATCCTGTTATTAATGAACTGTACTTGCATGGCTGTGACGGTGACTACAAACGTTTGGAGTGGCAGCAGAACAGCTGTAGGCCTGAAAAAAGGGATTAGGAGGAGCTCAAAGAGCATGACAAAGATTCTGAAGTGTCCTCTGAATGCAGTGTGAGGATGTCTGAGGATGTCTGCGCGCACCGATGCTCAGGCACGCCAGAACACACTCACATGTAGTTTGTCCAGGCTTTGATCAGCCAGGGCTCTGATAGTATTTTCTGATATTTAACCCTTTCATGCATCGCAGTCGCTACAGTGGACACCTTTTTTCTCACATACTAATGACTGAAGATTGTATTTTTGTAAATGAACCACTTCGGTGGATGTTAATGAGTCATCCAATACATCACCACTCACTGGAGACTAAATAAATATGTGATATAACTGAACTTAAATGCATACATCACATTATGCAATATTTTAACTTCTCCATCGGCAGGTTATTGTGTATGTTGGTAGTCAGCTGGTCTGGTCTGTAAAGTTGTCTCTGTGTGAGTTGGTCTTCTGGTTGGGTGTTCCAAGTTTAATAGTTTGGTCTGTTTTCAGCTTCATTCCCAGTATTCCTATTCCGTCTGTTTTCTGTTCAACTACACTACATATGGCCGTCCATCAACCTTAGTCTCAGTGACTCTTGCATTGGGTCCTTCCACTTCATCTGCTATTCTGCACATTTTATTCAACTTTTAGGATAAAGAACTCAAACAACAGAAAGTCACAAAGTTACGAAACAAAATAAGGATTCATTTGTTCATACATTCATAATTAATACCGCTTAGTCCAATCAGGAGTCACAGGGAAAGATGGAGCCTATCCCACTAATCATCAGGTGAGTGGCAGGTACACCTGAACAGGTAACCAGTCCTTCACAGGGCCGACAGAGAGACAAACAATTCACACTCACATTCTTTCCTAGAGATCAATCAAACTAACATGCATGTCTTTGGATGGTGGGAGAAAGCTGGGGTTCCAAGAGAGAACCCGCTGCCCTTATGTGAATATACAGTTGGGCTCCAAAGTTTGGGCACCCCTGGTAAAAATGTATTTTAATGTGCAAATAAGGAGCATTAAAAAGATGGAAAATCTTGAAAAGGCATCAAAGTAAAGTTTAGACATTCTTATAACATGTCAAAAACAAGTTACATCCTATTTCCATCATTTAAACTTTCAAAATAACAGAAAACAAAATATGGTGTCTGTCAAAGTTTGGGCACCCTGCAGAGCTAGTACCTTGTACGCCCCCAATTTGACAACAGAGACCTGACAGTGTCCTGGATTGTTTAGTTAGTGTCTGGAAAGACCAGGTGATGTCAATCTCAAAGGTTTTAAATGCTCAGACCTTGCCTCAACAATCGGCACCATGGGTTCCTCTAAGCAGCTGTCAAGAACACTGAAACTGAAAATAGTTGATGCTCACAAAGCAGGAGAAGGATGTAAGAAAATAGTAAAGTGTTTTCAGATGCTAATATCCTCTGTTCCGAATGTAACAGTGGAAGTTAAAGCAAGATCTGGAAGACCAAGAAAAAAATAAGACAGAACAGCTCGCAGGATTGTAAGAAAAACAAGTCAAAACCCACGTTTGAATAATCCCTCCAGGAATATCTGGCTGATACTGGAGTCGTGGTGCACTTTTCCACTATAAAGAGGTACTTGTACAAATATGTCCTTCATGGAAGAGTCATCAGAAGGAAACTCCTTTTACGTCCTCATCACAAAAATATGCGTTTCAAGTTTGCAAAGGAACATATAGACAAGCCTGATGCATTTTGGAAACAAGTTCTGTGGATTGATGAGGTTAAAATTTAACTTTTTGGCCGGAATGAGCACAGGTACATTTGGAGAAGAAAGGGCACACAATTTAATGAAAAGAACCTCTATCTAACTGTTAAGCATGGGGGTGGATCAATCATGCTTTGGGGTTGTATTGCAGCCAGTGGCACAGGGAACTTGTCACGAGTAGAAGGAAAAATGGATTCAATGGGATTTGAGCAAATTTTGGATGCTAACCTAATGCCATCTGTGAAAAAGCTGCAGTTAAAGAGAGGATGGCGTCTACAAATGGATAATGATCCTAAAAACATCTCAAAATCCAGGTTGGATTACATCAAGAGGCATGAACTGAAGGTTTTGCCATGGCCTTCACGATCTCCTGACCTCAACATGATTGAAAGTCTATGGATAGACCTTAAAAGAGCAGTGCGTCACAGATGGCCCAGAAATCTCAAAGATCTGGAAGACTTTTGCAAGGAAGAATGGGTGAAGATCCCTCAAACAAGATTCGAAAGACTATTGGCTGGCTATAAAAAGTGTTTACAAGCTGTCATACTTGCCAAATGTGGGAATAGAAGGTACTAGCTATGCAGGGTGCCCAAACTTTTGCAGAGGCCACTTTTTGTTTTCTGTTATTTTAAAAGTTAAAATGATAGGAAATAAGATCAAACTTCTTTTGACCTGTTATAAGAATGTTTAATCTGTAATTTGACGCCTTTTGGAGATGTTCCATCTTTTGTTAGCTTCTTGTTTGACACATTGAAATAACTTTTACCAGGGGTGCCCAAACTTTGGATCCCCACTGTATATATGTATATATATTATATATATTTATATTTATACAAAGTCTGTGAAGAGTTGATAAAATGAACCTTCAGTATATTCTAGTTAAACAATAACTTGCATGTTTTGTTCATTACACATATAACACTCACACAGGTACCATGTGCAAACCATCCTTTGTCCATTTCTCTTCTTCCTCTTTCTTTCAGTTGCTCTCTAAGTTGTTCATCTGATGGATTTTTAGACATTTTTGGACTATTTTTGCAACATTACTATTTATAATCAGCTCAGCATGAATGAATAAATTCACCTGGATGCACTTTTCTTATAATAAATCTCTTCGCAGAGCCTACAGAAACATGAATGTGACACAAACGAAGCCTTTTCAATGAAATCAAATGATGTGGAAGCAGTTTGTGGTGTGATTGACTTTAATTACATTAGTGGTCTCCAGAGGCGAGCACCTTGCCCTCCGCCCTCATTGTTCTTCCAGCTTAGCATCCTTATAAAACTTCCTCAGCAGCATGCTGATGTCAGGCAACAACTCCACTAGAATAACATGAGGCCATAAGCCTGGAAATAGTACGTTAAGAATTAATTATCATAATTATGTAAATATTTTATAAATGATCATTTTCTTTTCCTGTTTATTAGAAAGGCAAACTTGCATAATTACAATAAAAGCATTTAACTTCAGTAATATGATATGTTTATTTAATCTTCAGTAAGTGTTAATGCATTGGATGAGTCACTAACAATCACTGAAGTGGTTCATATACAAATATATCATCTTCATTCGTGATTATTCAAGAAGAAAGCTTGCAAGTAGGTGTCCACTGTAGTGACCACAATGCATGGAGGGGCTGAACAGTGGCTGTTGGATTCATCTAGTGTGTTTATAGACATGGATTTGGGAGTGTGTGACTCTAAAAATGTAAAAAAAAAAAAAAAAAACACAGAGCAACAGGAAGTTTCTCAGAGGTTTAAGGTTTAGCTAATGGTGCCTTTAATGAGCTTATTATGATATTTTAATTTAGTTAAAGTTCCTGACGGTAAACTGGAACAGCATGGCTCTTTGTTTCATAATGATTTGACTTTTTAACACACTTCCAATCTGAGCAGAAAAGTCTATTTCCAGACACGTGAACATTTCACCTGCTTCATCTGACAATCCGTGCCGGTGGTGTGAAAACTAATTGGTTGCATTTGGTCAAAGTGTCACTGCAAGCAGGAAGCTGCTTTGAGTTTTACTTTGAAGCGAGGATTTTCCTCTTACTCACATGGCAGCGTCCTGGTCCAAACTGAATGATACTTACATTAACCTCTGGTGAATGCGGGCTCGACCCCCTGTGGTGTTTTTATGCGTCTTTATTATTAACAGAGTGATTTAGTGCGCTATGGCGTTGAGACATTAGGATGATACTCCTTGCCTCCTTCCTGGCAGCTTCCCAAGGGCAGGCGGCAGAAAGCAATTGCTATTAGTGCGCACATATAGTCCGCGCAGATAAATATAGGCTGCTTTTAGCAGATGAGCCACAGCGCCATCAATTAAGATTAGGGCAAGTGCTATCCCAGTGTCATAAAGAACAACAAGGCGGCATTCCCTCAATGTCAAAGGTAAGATAAACATGCACAAGCTGTTTGGAAAAATCAAAGAGAAACTGATAGCTCATATACATAATGCCCACAATGACAAATAGCTATTGATGTTTCTTCATCAATGAGAGTGACACTGCTCCAAGAGCTCAGAGAGAAAACCCTGATTAAGCACTGAAATGACATTATGTCAGAATTTGTCGGGGATGGATCCGGCTTATTTTGGATATCGTCATTGTTTCGGGTATGTCTAACGGATGAGTTCATGTTTAACCAGCTCGGGTAAAAATCTGCCTTCGCTGTGCACACCGATGGACACGGGGAACGGAAACAGAGAAGTCCCATTGACCAGTCACGGTCCTCACTCCCTGTCGGATGATGCAGACCCTGTCCTGTTGGTGAGAGGGTTTATCTGCCTCCGCTCCGCCCTCTGCGGTGTCCTCCTTTCTCCAGTTGTAGCAGAGAATATGGCAACAAGCCGCGTGCCAGGCCACAGGGATGTGGACAATGTGCATGCCCTGCGAGTCTCCAGTGGTTTCCAAGTAAAGGCCATCAGTCTCGCTAATTAGCTGGTCTCTTTTGGGCTGTGACTAAAATCACCTCTGTGGCTCCTTTCTCCATCGGATCACACCTAATTTTAATTAGACCCCTCGGAATATTAGCCAGGGTCTTTGTTCCGCTTCCTCTCATTAAGGAGCCAGACAAATGAGTCGTTAAAATCCTTTATACATTTCCTCTACATTTCTCCTTCCACCCCACCTCCCTCCACCCTCCATCTGCTGTTGTCCTCATCACTTTTTAGTGTGTGCTCTTTTACTGGCTTCTATAGTTTACAATTAGCAAGTTTTCCAAAACCATCAGAGTACCGATAGCTTGTTCTGTGCAAAGGCCCCAACAAAGTCATGGTCTGTCGAGGAGCTAAAAGCACATTTCTGAGAGGATGGTTCAGTCTTTTGAGTTCATTCAGTCATGGGAGCGCTGGAAGCTAACAGCTAGAAAAGGACCAGAGACGATGTAATTGTAAAAATCATCATTATGTTGCATTCGGGCAACTCATTCTATGCAAATGATTTGATCTTTTAAAGTGTTAAACATGTTTTGATATTTGTGTGACCTACAAGAGGCAATTTAGAAAAAACAGTCAATGCTTCAGCTCATAGATCAGGATCTAATCATGAGATGAGAAACCAGAATAATACCAGTTGTTTTTATTGTGCTAAAAGTCACAAAGTCGCCATTCGCAAAAAGCTGTAAATACAAGCAGAATGTGATGATTGCGCAACTCTTGTATTTTAATATTTAGTTCATTTAGGAACGTCATCCTGTTTCTTCTTGATCATTCCATTTCACATGACAGGGAATGTAGCGGTGTAATATATGTGTTCTGCATATGTAGTTTAATTCAATTAAATTCAAATCAGCTTTATTTGTATAGCGCCACTTCACAACAATGTTGTCACAGGGAACTTTACATACGCATCATTTCAAGCCAATTCATACATATCCTATAATAGAAACCAACTGATTGCATCGAATCATGACTTTGATCCAATCCCCCATATACACAATAACTATTACAATTGTAATAATGTATATACTTAATTGGAATTATTCCTGATTGTGTTGATATTTTTGTTATATGCAACAATTTTGTTGTATAATATTGTTTTTTGTCTTTCTTGTGTGTGTTTTTATAGAAATTGTGTATCTTTCATTATATGTTTTTTCTTCCTGTTTTTTTTAAAAATTTATTTATTTAATTTTTATTTTGTTTTAAAGCTCGACATGGACAGGCATTATGTGCTTTATATGTAAAACATCAGCGCTTCATTATGTCCACTAGGTTTCTTTGCATTGTCCTTGACAAATATAGAAAAAAATGAAAATCCTGGTTCTTCTTTGTTGTATTTTGTATTTTTTCTGGACTGCCATCCTGCATCAGGACTTTTATACAACATTATGATGCTCTCATTATAGATGCAATAAGTGGTGTAGCATTTCCTGAACAGCCTGCACTCAGCCTCCAGCATTGATGATACCTGTCCAGGTATGCAAGTTGCCAGTTCCATCGTTACTGAGCCCTCCCAGGTGGTCACTCTCCTCTTCAAGAGACAGCCTGGATGATTTGGTCTGGCTATTTTCTGCAGCTGTGGTGCATCACAGTGGGAAGTTTTCTGCTGGACAAGCGTTGACATTGCTGAAAATGTAAGAGAGGAAACTGCTGTGTAGAGCACACAGGAGGAAAAATCATTTGTGCACAAAATGTTGGGAATAGCAGGTGAGACTCCTTAATTTGTGGATGAGTATGACTGCATACCTGCACAAATTCACATGAGCATGTAGCGAGAGGAAAGCAGCTTTCAGGCCTGCAAATAGGAAAACGTCCACCGGCACTGCAGCCATAAATGCTGCAGAATTTCTGCTAACACTTTCATAAATTGTTTCCCCCACAGATCTGCAGATTCTACCCGGGGCCTGGGTGTAAAATCTCTGCAGAAACTCCAGCAGACAATTGCATTCTCAAATGCCACTACTCTTGAAGATCTCCACAGCAGATCAGGACTGGATTGCATGTCTGCAAGCGGCTTCTGTTTGGCTTCTCTGTCACTCTTCATTTTTACAGACAGTTTTATTTAGGGGTATTACTCCACTTTGAGAGTTCAGCCTGACGGTTTGTGCTTATATATTACATACAGTATATCCATACAATGCATCCAGCTCTTGTTTTACCATTCTTTTTTCCTCCTCTGTTGTTCTGTGGACTTCAGCCTGCCGGCTCTTTGCTGTTAGTTTGGCTTTTCTTTCTGCCTTGGGCTGGTTGGTCTGACTTTGTGTTGAAATTTCATCTGATGTTGTGACCAGATCTTATTAGGTTCCAATGAAAAACCAAGATGTAGCTGAAATCTCAGCAGATGTAAACTTAGCTAAGTTTTGCCTTTTTTTTTAACTGCAGGTATTTTAATGAAGCAAACCAACTGGTTTCCATAAGATATTATTCCTCAAATTATTCAGCTTTGTATGACACTCAAACTGTGTCTTTATGTATCTACATACCCTGAAAAAAGCAAATCAGTCATGCGGTTAGATTAGTTTAATCTCATTGCAGATCATATGGATCTTTTTCAACCCCTGCTGCTTATTTTCCATGAGGCAGCTTGTTATTCTGAGTAGAATAAAATATTTTAATGTTGAACATGACAGACAACGCTGCTCTGGCATCAGGACACTCGTAAGGACAAAAAAATTCTACCCTTTTTTTGTCCCCTTGTTTTGTTTTTCTTACATTTTTTTCCATGAAGCCTGATTTAAAGTCCACATTTTCTTCAACAAACAATGCTTTAACACTTGACACTTTCACACAGTGTTACTATGAATGTGATCTTGTCTGTGTGGAGCTGAAAGGGGAAATAACCAACGCTCATTGAGAAAATATGAGAAAACATGATTATGGTGCGGTGCCTGCTTCACATTGCCAGGTTGTGTTCTTGTCTTTTGTGGCTACAAGAGAAACTACTGTCCCTCGTGTCTTTGCTTGTAAGACTGAATGAGCTGATTATAAGTTCTTGACTGTAAGCAGTTTATCTTTAAAACATTTAGATATCTGTAAGTCAGAACGTTTCACAGAGGTTGATGTGGCGCTGGACACTTTTCTGTTTTCTAATGAATTTTTAATTTAAACTTTCTCTTTTTTCATACGTTAACAGAATGTCGTGACATCTTAATGCTATTTCTGGGACATCCTTTGGTTAAAATAGCCCTGGATTATAGTTGCACAGCTCCTTTCCAACATGACTTTAATGCACAGTTCAACTAGTTCAATGGGATGGAGTGGGCCAGCCAACCTAACCCTATCTATCACTTTTACAAGATGTGTTTCTTTTAACCTTATAAAGTCCAACGCGACATATTTTATACATAGTTTCTGAGATATTTTGCTCAAAATCCTGTTGAACGCAATCTGATGCTTGTCTTCTGCCCCCTGACGGAAACCTGGAAGCAGAAGATGAGACTATAAGAATTTTGACACATTGTGTGATTATAAACAATAAATTCCCCCCTTAAGTATTTCACAGTTTTTGTTAACAGGCCAAATAAAGATTTCATAATCAATACATTTTATTTTTCTTATTATTCTTTCATGAAATGGCCTTGAAAGGGTTAATATCAGTGGTACTGTTCTGCCATCTGTCAAGCAAAAACAATAAATAAATAAATAAGAAGGAGTTTTGGACAGCAGTAAACTAACTAAGCTCTGAAGATGTCATCAGCACAGGAGAGACAGTGCAATAGCTAACTTCAGTAGCTCAGATGAGAACAAACAAAAGTTTCATCGTCTGTTTTCCACAGATCGTTTTTATTCTCCATCATTTGCACTTGTCTGCAAACTTTCAATAAACAGTTGGTGTCGATCCTTCCTTTAAGAAGAAATACATGGTAACTCATGTCAGGCCCAGCTTATCGAAACACCACACAGGAATGTTAAATTAACTTAACAACTGGCCACCAGGTGGTTTACAAAATAAAAGCCCCTCATAGCGTCCCTCTGCTACATCTCATATTAGCCTCACTAGTTCAGTTTCCCTGAAATTTATTTCAGATTTTAGAGGGAAAATTCATGCAGTTTGGTTTTGACAGTGATGTTCTGCACAGACTGGCTGATATGTTTACAGATGCTGCATTCGATAAAAAAAAAACTAAAAAAAAAACTTCAGAATGATTGGACGTTTAGTTGGGAACTTTGCTAAGTTTTATCAAACCCAATTACCAAATTTTAGTTCAGATAAAAGTATCCCATCAAAACTTACAAAAATCTTTCATTTAAAGTGCTGAGCTGTTAAATCACTGAGCAGATGACTGTCAGAAGCTTCTTCCCTCATTCCACCACTCACATACGAACCATGTACATGACAAAGACAATGTGCTGTCATGCAAAGTAATAAAGCAACATCACTGCCTAATACCTCAGAGGTACAACAAATAAATGACTACATGACATGAGGGACCTGGATAAATCTATCTGAACTGTGGCGTACCAGTGTCCTATCGGAACAGCCCAATGAAAGACATTGTCAGACTTGTGGGTAGCTCCAGACACAGTGACAGGCAGGGCTGGAATTACAGGAGCTAAGTGGGCGGGGGTGGGGGTCAGCTCCCCGGAACAACACTAACCTGACTACACTAACCTGAAGAGATGATTAAAAACAGTTCACTTTCAGCTGATAATTTATCTTATTTTCCATTCGGTTCCTGGAGGTATTTTAATTAATTAAACATTTATTTCTTGGGATTTTTTTCATTTCACACATCATATTTTCTTAATAACACAAATAATCTGTGGCAATCGCTTAACTTGTAACCTTTTCAGGTTGTTTTAACAACTTTCAATCTCAGAAGATGTTTCTATTTGCAGAAGGTGTTTGCCGCTAACCCTGTTTTTATACACGTGCAGTTGGCTTGTAAAGTTGCAGCGCACACTCAAATATAAAGCTCCCCGTTTGCTACTAAATCTCTGCTGCAGGGATTATTTCATGACACTTTAAGATTCACTTTCAAGCAGAGAAAACGTGTATTATTGCACTTTTTTACATCTAAGAAGTAAAAGTGTCCAGAATTTTGCAGAAAAGGCAGAAGAAGGAGCAATTATAAAAGAAAGAAACAATAATCTGCGATGGACTGGCGACGTGTCCAGGTGTACCCTGCCTCTCTTGCTGGGATAGGCTCCAATTTCCCCGCCACCCTTAATCAGACTAAGCAGTTCGGAAAATAAGTAAATGACAATAATCTACTTTAAAGGCTGTTAGGAACATAAAAGAATAACCCCAACCTGTGGCACCTGGTGGCCCTGCTTATTAAGCAGGTCTACAGCCAGGTACAGAAGCAGAAAGTCTGCAACGAGTGACTTTCGGCTTCTGTCATACCTCTCGTTTGCTCTATCTACTCTCTGAAATACAGAACCACTTTATCAAACATGAAAACTCACGCAGATGACAAAAATGCTGACAGAATGAGCAAACCAAGAAGGCTTGGGTAAAAAAAGGGGGAAACACTCTGCAGCACAAGATGATTTCAAACAACTAAAACTGCAGACAGTCTTAAATGAATGTTGTCTTTACAGGACAGACAACCAGCCTGCTGGTCTAGTATCATGCAACTCATCTTTCTGTCTCATAACAACATCTGGATCCATTCAGTCCAGAAACATTTGCAAGCATTGCATGAGTGTGTCTGAGTGCATGCACATGCACATGCACATGCTTCTGTCAGTTTGTGCGGTGCAAGTCTGAGGATGCACTCACGGGTGGTTGAGTAATAGAAGCTGGTGCCCTGCCAATGCTACACACCCTTGTTCATGAATTATAAAAACAAGAGCAATTATGGCTTTTAAACAAATTAACAGAACCACGCTGGATGCAAACTGTATCTGGGTCAGCGGTTCTTCCCGACAACACACCTGGGCTCGCAGTAAATGCTGGGTATCAATTATAAATGGCTCCTGCCGTACCCTGAGAGCATAGCAGACCATGGCACTATCACAGTATACACAGCTGCATTAGCATACTCATGATGACTGTGATAATCTCCATGATGATTCTTTCATGTCTCCCCCTCATGTTGTTTAAATGTTCCTCTGCATGGACTCCAGCATCAAAGCTGCATGGCGACACCTGCATCTCTTTTATTCTAAATCAACGTAATGAACGGATCTGTTTATTCTCAAGTAGAATTTAGTTACTGTATAAAAGAAAACAACTGATAATATAGTATTCTACATTTTATTATGGTTGTATTAAATTGAATCTTTCATTTTGTCAAAGGTCAAAAGCTACTTATGAGTCCCTTCCAATGTTTTCCATTATCTGCATTGCTTTTATACGTGTGTCATTTCTGGATGATCTTCCATTGTGTTCTGCAAGATTTCCATCCACCCACTTCCGCTTAGTCCAGTTCAGGCAGGGTACACTCTGGACAGGTCGCCACTCCATCACATGATGCAAGATTTTGCAAAAGGATTTTGACTTCATGCGACATAGTTAGAAATACAAATCAGTTTCATCGGTGCAGGAGTCAGAACTGCAGCCGTCTCTTTAGATAAAGCTTCCTTCCTCCATCAGCAGCAGGTTATAAAGAGAAAATTACATTAACACAATTTTCACCAAAGGTTTGAAGGGCTTTATTTGTCAGCATCTTACGACACAAACAACAGTAGATCCTCAGGAGAAGGAGAAGAAATGTGTTTTTAATGAAATGCTTGCATCTGTTCTGCTCTGTAGCGGAATTTAAGCCATAGATGTGGAACATATGATGTTCAGAAGAACTTAAACTTGGAGAAAAGAGTTTTATTACCTTCTACTTGCTTGCTTAGCATGATGAGAGGAAATTTGTTCTTAAAGGGGTGTTATTATGGTATTTGGAGTTTTCTGAGCTTTCTACAGTGTTACAGTGTTGAATCCTCATCAGACATGTGAACGACACTGTTTTTTATCACCTAAAGGCATGTTTGAGTTTGAGTTTGAGTTCCAGCACTCTCTCCGTTCGGTTTCCATGGCGACGAAAAACATGTCGTTTTAGAGAGTTTTTTCTACTTGGAAATCCTTGTGACGTCCCGGGGGATAAGGTTCGGTGATTGGTTACCTTCTACTGGTTAACAAGGGCATGTACAAATACATCAGGCGGGTGGAAAACGTGGGATAAAGTTATTTCCAACGATGGCTGGTGAGTTTACCAAAGAGAGACATCCTGCTGCATTCGTTGCTGTGGGTTGCTGTTTTCCACTTTGTTTTCAGGCTCCGATTCAGGTTCCAGCATGTAGGGCTGTATGCTATGTGTTGACATGGTATTTAGTTTTTTTTATTGAGTTCATATGAGCCTAATCCTTCTGTTTATGAGATGTTACAATGACGGCGAAAGCAGGTGCGGTGCGCACTCCCGATGTAGTGCAGTGGCGGGAGGCGGGGCTTAATGCGGAAGAGTCTCAATCCACTCGTTTTGCCCGCAGGCTGATCTGACAGCCTACGGAGAGGGTCGGTCTGAAGTAAATAAAGCCATTTGTGACAATAACTCGATCAATCCCAGCCCTTCTGGTCTCAGAATACAAAATAAATTAGCCTGAAATGCACATAATAGTTCCACTTTAAATAACATGTCATGAAAACAATGTGTGCTTATGATTTGCTTCAAAAAATTTAAAATCTAATGTACTACACAATCAGTGGATCTTTATACGTTAAACTTGGATTTTTCAATGTAGCTGAAAAGAAAATGCAACAGGTCTTCCACTAAAAAAACGTAATCTGCTCACACTTCTGTTGTAAATACAACTCATAAATGCACCATGGAAGTAACACCATGACTTGTGGCAATCTTCTTGAAGGAGCAAAGAGCAAAACTGTTTCACCACAAGGTCCGCTGTTGAGCACGGCCCAAAGCAAAGTGTGTCATGAGTCACATCTCCGTCTGCCTCTTACTCCCACTCACCTCATCTGCATGTGCAAAGCATAGATAGATAGATAGATAGATAGACAGATAGATAGATAGATAGATAGATAGATAGATAGACAGATAGATAGATAGATAGATAGATAGATAGATAGATAGATAGATAGATAGATAGATAGATAGATAGATAGATAGATAGATAGATAGATAAATAGAGAAAAATCCAAGTGTATGTACGTCATTAAATATACAGTAGAAGTTCATGAATATTTACTTATTTATTTATTTCTACTTCTAAGAACCCGGCAGGCGACCTCTTCTGCTTCAGAACAACATGGAAACATCAACCTGCTTGGCGCAAAACAAAAAAGTACATAAATAAATAAACATCAAATAAAAAAATGATGAAGCCAAAAACTGAACAAAACAACATTAAAATAAGTTCATAAAATAATTAGGAGCGATGGAAAAGAATGAATGAAACATGTAAGAAACTGGTACTGTTGCACGTGTCATGGATTATAACGGTTTCTTCTTGCATGTCTTTAAAAAGTCACGTCTGTGGACAACAAACGTGTCGGCCGGAAGGAATCAAATGTTTCTAATGTCCAGAAAAAAAGGAAAATTATCAAAAGTTTTTTTTTTTTAAAAAGTAGATAATATATTTAAATCTGAGACTTTAATGGGAAAATCTAGATGTTTTATTTCTTATGTTGACATGCCAACGTCAAAGCAGCTTCTCTCTGGTCATATGTTCCTTCACAGCATCACGTGAGTGTGTGTCTTCATGTGTTTTCATGTGTTTTCATGTGTTTTCATGTGTTTTCAGCCTTTCTGTAAAACACAAGGCTCCGTGATCTCGTCTGAGCCGTGGATTGGAGCCATGCTCTTAACATTACGGGATATAAAATGTTCACCAGAATTTAACCAGATGATGCTACAGGCTGCTTCATGGTCCTTCTGCCAGAGAAGACCACCAGACTTACTTCTACCAGTCATATTTTCTGTCTGCAGCATCACATAGCATTGCTTGTGGATAACATTTTCATGCCAAGGATGGGTTTTAAGATCAATGAAATCTGTCAATCAAGTTAATTTTCACAACAAGCATATCAGAATGGTGGCCTTTCCACTTCCATCAGCAAACTGCTGTCTGTATATTGTATGTAATACTTAATGATATGGTATAATATGATCTAACACACTCTGTTTATTCACTTTCATTTGCAATTAGCCTTCTGTAATAATAGAAAGGATGGGAGATGACCTTGGAACACGCTTAATTAATCAGCAATTGGGAGAGATACAACCACTGCAGGCTTATTTAGTTTCTGGTGAGATTAAGCATGAAAAATATGACACACCAATTTACTCAACAAGCTAAATGTCATTTATCAATGAAAATCATCCTTCATTTGCTTTTGCACCGTGTTTAAAGAAAAGTGACTTATTTTCTTTGTAATGTTTGGTAATTTTCCAAGAAGAAATAAAGGTTTTAAAGGAAAATGACGTGAAATTCTAATGAGAAACAGACACAAGCAGTAAGAACGCAACTGGGAGCACATGAGAAATTTACTGGAAATGATGTGGAAGGGGTGATTCATCTAAAGGCTGAAACCTCACCAACACATTTCACTCATGCTTGTTTAACACTATTATGTTTACATACTTAAACTTGGTTATTTATTTAGATGTCCTGTCTTGTCCAACATTGTTGTCCTGTAAAATAAACCCTTGAAGAAAACAGGCAAATATAATATTAAACAAGAAGCTTCAGCTGCTACGTCCAGGCATGAAGCAAACAGAAGGTGTCTAATAATCTCCATGTGTAATAAACAATCATGAAACGTAAGAGCAGAGAGAGACTTAAGTCACACCAACATCAGTAGCAACCAGCTGAAAGCAGGTGCTCATCAGGAGGAGTCCATCTGGCCAATCAGAGGCCAGGACAACCGAAGCAGAGAGAGTCACGCACCCACCCAGCTCAGAGGAAAGGAACCTCCTACCTGAGCCCCCAGGTGCCACAGAGCCAGCGTGCCAAGCAGCACAGGACGACAAAGAGCAGGTCCGGCAGGTACGAAGCCTCAGGCTGCATGGCGAGCCAGCGCCCTGAAGGCCAAAGACCCAACAGGCTTAGCTGAAAGTCTTTAGTTCTTTACTGTTAGAAAGCAGAGATGTGTTGCGTTTCTACCACACAGCTGTAAAGGAAACATCATGAAGGCATGGATCCATCCCATCTTCTATTAACATTTCAGGCTGGTAGTGGCGTAATGTGTGGAAAAGCGATGGAACAATGGCAAATACTCAGTTTTGTTTAAACTCTGATAGAGTTAACGCTTGAAGCAACAAGTTGTCCCTGTGCTATTTGATAAAAAGTTTGACCAAACCATTCTTTCTCATCTTCTTGCATATGCATGGAAACAGCATTAGGACCATATTAATTGTTCCATCATGAAGTTAAACAACTGATCAGACGACTTTAGCAAGCATCCAAGCGAACATGAGTTAGAATCTCTGATCAGACTGATTTCAGTCAAACAGAAGAAGTATTTGTCCGTGTAAACATAATCAATGAGTTCACTCTTCTCCACTGGCCTCCAGTCACCAGATCTCAGTCCAATAAAGCAGCTTTGGCAGCATCGAGGATGTGCAGCTGACAAACCTGCAGCAACTGTGTGATCCTACAGAAACTTCCTAGTTGAAGAAGCTGGTTGTGCACTTCACAACAATGTGTGTTAAACATCTAGCTGGGACTTCAACATCATTTGAACATCATTTGAGGCCTTTTTCACGTAGGACTTGTTCTCTACTAATAGCTGCGTTTCCATTACCCACAGATGTGTGAAAAATCTGAGTATCACAATAAAACAAGCGGTAATGGAAACACCTACTTTTATAAAATCCTACACATTTTTATGCTTTCGTGACGTTTTTCTTCATGCATGCTCAAGCATTTTGTAAAGGTATATTGGAAAGACTTTTTTTCCCCACATTTACACGTTACCTGACGTGAAGTAGGGGGTCACATGACCACTTCATTTCAAGTAACTTTCTGGATACCCTTTTTTTTTTTAAATTATTATTATTATTATTATTTTTTACTTGTCCTGTCTAACATTAAAGCAGCAGATTAACTGAACAAATTAACTGCTTCAAGAGGAGATTTATATAAAGATCCCCTTTATTACTTGAGTTTTTATTTTATTCCTTTCTTCACTGTCTCACGCCATCTGCTACACCGGTACAGAAATATAAAGCGCATCTCATGGTCCTCCCACAGGAAGACAAAGTCAGCAACTGGAGGGAGCAACAAACAAACAAACAAACAAGCAAACAAAAACATGTATTTCAACTAAAACCAGAAACAGTCAAAAATAAAGTAATGTAAAATGTGTGTTACTGTTTAAACCTGCAGGACAACTCAGTGACTGTGTCAGCATGCAGAATACACAGAGTGAAATTGAAATGCCAGTGTGACCCCATATACATTAAGGTCAGAAGCAGACCAGGAAGACCCCGAGTCCCGGATGAAGCAATGACCCCAGCCACCCCTCTCCGACACCCAGGAGGTGTCAAAGAGATAACATGGATACCTTTTTTTCCATGTTTTGATAATTACAGCAGCAACAGAAGTCATGCAACAGAAATAGCTGCTCCACAACGTGAATGTTTCATATCCTCTTCAAGGTGAAGTCTCACTGGACAAGATTCAGCAAAAATCACAGCTTTTGCACTAAACACCTGCAAACTTTGTCAAAGTTTTAGAAACAACGGTTTAATTATGTGAAAATGCTGTGATGGAAATGCAGCTTTGGAAAAAAGATGGCCCCTCTAAAGCCTGTTTCATCCTCCACGAGAAGCGAGAACTTTTTTCTTGTTCTCGAGGCTCCGAGAAGAAAATGACGTCATTTTGTTCTCGCGGACGCGTTTGAGGACAGTTCTTGACACATCGGGCTGGCAGAGCTTTTTTCTTGCGGGGCTGCGAGAAGTATCATGTGATTGGATGGACATTGGAGGTGGGCGTGGTTAACACAGAGAAAGCATGAAGCGGAGTTGGTGCTTCCGTGTGTTTGCTGTTGCCGGCAAAACGGATTGTTTTGATAAAACAGCTTATCGAGGTGGTGAGAAAGTACAAACATTTTTACATGTGGCGTTAAAACACTTGGATCCAGCCGCGTGCACGACCCGCCCTGCCGCGTGCACGACCCGCCGAAGCTGCTCGTTAAATATGAAACTAGAAACTCGGAGAGCGGAAACCTCCGCCAAGCACAATGTTTAAGAATCCTTTTAAAAAGTTCCTGGATCCAAACGGTGATCCTGATCACCACCAGAATTTAATCAGTTCTTTATTTTTACATTTGCAACAACTCTTGAAATATTTATAAAATCCCTCCGAAACCTTTTAAGTTATCTAAAGCAAAAAGACGCCGGGGAAAACAACCTCCTCGGCGGAGGTAACAACCGGGTTCATTGCACATAAAAGCAGACATCTGCCCCCCCGCAGTGACCCCTCCCCGCTGCAGACGTGCTTCTCGTGTAGTATGTATGGACCTGCCGAACAAGACGTTTTTTCTTGTTCTTGCAGCCTCGAGAACAAGAACTCAGTTCTTGCTTCTTGTGGAGGATGGAACAGGCTTAACTCACCACTGCTCCTCTGCAGCGACATACAGGGTGTTCATAAAGGCTCTTCACTTTATTACAAGTTATTAAAAAAAAGCAGATGAAGAAGTAATTCTCTGGGAAATATTCCAAAAGGAGGAGCAGATAATTAGGTGTGTTTTTTAGTCTCATTTTAGTATGCACAAGCTGAGGGACGTCATGCTGAAGGCCTTTCACATCATTCCTGTTGTTTTGTACTTTGCATTTTCTTGAGGATCAGACATTTTTTAGGGTGTTACTAAACAGAAGCTCTTTCTTTAAAAGGGAACCTGAAATGAAACAATGAAATATCATTTAAAACTCTGATAACTTCTGAGTTCATGGTAGAAATTAGATTCATTTTTGTCACCACTTGCCTCTGTAATACTTTTTTTAAAAAATGTATTCGTGTCAAACACAGATGGCTCAACCGAGTATCAGTGTGTGTGAACACACATCGAGCCTTTGCGACCAGCAGAGTGACAGCTGAGTTTGCCTCTGTTGCTCCCCTCCCTGTGGGCACAGAGATGCAGACTGAGACAAACTGTATCATCCACTGCAGAACAGTGGACATTCATCTTCTATGATGTTGCTCACAGAATAAAACACAAGAGTCAAAAGATACATCAAACATGTGCCAATAAACCAAAAGAACACGAGTTAAGACATATTGAAAATGTTAATTGTAGCTGGAATGAATGATTTCTTTCCTACGTTTGTTCTTGCTAGAGGAACCTTGTAACAGCAGACTGTGGAGTGGGTGTGGGGAGACTTTTATTGGTTTTTGCTTGTGTTTTTAGTCATGGAAAAACTTTATTGCAGTGCAGTGAAAAAGTGTTAATTGCATTTGTCAGTTGCAGTTTAACTTTAACACCCTAATTCTGTAAGTAAATAAGTAAAAGTTTATTTATTCTGCAGCTTGGCTTCCACACCTGACACTGATGTGGAAAGAAGGAGCGCTGGTCCAAGTTTTCAAGGCCTGAAGGCAGTTTCTTTCTTTTAAAAGTTGTTTACTCCTCCTGTCTGACACCAAATCACAAAATGTTTTGCAGATTTTATTACTGTTTTGAATTTTTGGTTCTTCTGAAAATAAAAAATATGAAAATAAAAAGTATTTTGGGAAATTATGCTTTTAAAAAGAGATGATTATTTCAGCTGAATTATCAATATTCACTCTTTCACTTATTTTTAGCCATGAATAAGTTCTTTTTTTTATCACCAGATGTATCAAACACTCCATGCAAAGAAAACTTGTCCTGTTTGTACAGGAAGATTACAGACTACATGGACTCGAGGATGCAGCATGGCAGCATGGTTCTAACATACCATACGACTTGTTGCAAGGTAAACGCAACTTTCATGTAGAATTTGATTAGACTGGTTGAACTACAGCCTCATCACATTACCGCTAATGCATTTTTAATGTTTCATGTTATTCTGGAGTTACAGAGTTGTAGTTACTTACAACAGGGGCGATTCTAGGACCAGAGGGTTAGGAGTATTTATAAAAAATATGTAACCCTTAACCTCTGATCTAAAATGATGGATACTAATAAATATCTATGCTGTTCATGGCACATAGTGGTGTTTTTTTTTTTTTTGTTTGCTTGTTTTGTTTTTTGTTTTAAAAAACGGATACAGTAAAAGAAAAGCTTCAGTCTACGGGTGCTTCAGCACCCCCAAAAATGGGTTAAAAACGCCTATGACTTACAATGATTGTCTTTTGTAATTGCTGCACATCTGCCTGAATAAACACCCGGTTCAGAAAAAAAAGAAATACTCTCTAACTCCCAACATGGTAAAAAAAAAACTAAAATACTCTGAAGATTTGGTCACCCAGCGAGTTAAGAGTTAATGATTTCACATTTGATTTAATTGATTTTTATTTCCAGTTAAGAGAGCTTTTATGCAGTTTAATCCTCCTACAACACCCCCCCCCCCCCCCCCCCCCCCACACACACACACACACACATGAGAAAGAAGCAGATGGTTTAAATTATTGTGGGCACAAATAACATTTAATGGCATCTGCAGAGGTTTTCAGCTCCTTTGGGTGAGTGATAATCTTTAAAAAAATGACCCAGGCTGGTGTTTCTGTTTTAAGTGTCACGACCGGCACAGAGAGCCGTGACAACAATGAGGGAAGACCACGCTGTAAATACACACAGATATATTTATTTAAAGAAATAACGCAAAGTATATGAATGCAGTGTGTAAACGTGGACAATCAGTGGTGTCAAGTGATTGCAAGTCAGTGTCTGATCAAACTAAGCTGTGGGCTGAGCGAGAGGGGGAGAGCAAAACAGCTCACAGCCTTATATAGGCAGGTGCGCTACAGCCAGATGCTCTGATCACTGGAACCGCCCATAGCACACCTACCTACGAACAAAAGAAAAACAGTTAAGCTGGGCCGTCACACTTCCCCCCAAAAACATAATACCTGGCCACAAAAAGGTAAAGTCCTTCACCACTTGGAGCAGGAACATTTGAAACACAGGAAGATATAACCTCAATGCTGTGGTGTCAACAACCTCCCCATCAGAACACAGCAACTCCGGTACCTGAGAAGCACATTTAAGTCTTCGAACAGAGTGGGCTGAAAACAACAGCAAAAAAAGATTACAAACAACGACAATGTCAAACGTTTGCGTTCAGGGCAAAGGGGCACGAGACAAAGCATCAGCCATTAGATTTTCTGTCCCCTTAATATGCCTAATATCCAGATTATAGGCTTGCAGAAACAGAGCCCACCTCATCAACCTCTGGTTGGGACATTTCAGGGACTTGAGAAAAGTCAAAGGATTGTGGTCTGTAAAAACCACCAGAGGAGTTGTAGCACCCACGTACACCTCAAAATGTTGTAGTGCCCAAACCAAAGCTAAAGCTTCCTTTTCTATTACAGAATAGTTCTGTTGATATGCATTGAACTTCCTAGAAAAGAAGCACACAGGTCTTGCCAAACCTTGGTCATCCCTTTGAAGGAGAATTGCACCTGCCCCAACCAAGCTGGCATCTACCTGGAGCTCAAACGGTCGGTCAAAATGTGGCGCCAACAGCACTGGAGACGAACACAACAGAGACTTTATATTGTCAAAAGCCTGTTGGCAGGCTGCTGACCAAATAAACTTAGCCCTCATTTTCAACAGCTCAGACAATGGGAAAACCACTGTGGAGAAATTACGGCAAAACCCCCTGTAATACCCTACCAGCCCCAAAAACCTCTGAAGCTCCCGTTTTGTAGTTGGTTGAGGAAAACCTGCAATAGCTTCCACCTTTGCAGCGACGGGTTTCACTTTCCCCTGTCCAACCACCCGACCAAGATAAGTAACGGTGGCCCGGGCAAACTCGCACTTAGCCAGATTGACAGTGAGGTGTGCCTCTGACAGCCTCTCAAACAGTGCACGAATCCTCTGAAGATGGGAATGCCAAGTATCACTATAGACAACCAGGTCATCTAAATAGACAGCACAGCCATCCAAACCAGCCACCACTCTGTTCATTAGCCGCTGAAATGTTGCAGGGGCATTTCGCAGCCCGAATGGCATGACCCTATACGAAAAAAGTCCAGAGGGAGTAATGAAGGATGCTATTTCCTGTGCACGCTGGGACAAAGGAACCTGCCAATATCCTTTTAACAAGTCAAACTTGCTAACAAACCTGGCAGAGCCCACTTGGTCAACACAGTCATCGACTCGCGGCAACGGAAAAGAATCTGCCTTCGTTACTGCATTTATCCTCCTAAAGTCAGTGCAAAACCGTGGAGTGTTGTCAGGTTTTGGCACTAAAATACATGGAGATGCCCAACTTGACGAAGAGGGACAAGCAATATCATTCTGGAGCATGTAGTCGACTTCACGCTCCAACAAAGTCTGTTTTTGAGGAGACATACGGTAATATTGCTGTTTAATCGGTGATGCATCCCCAACATCAATGTCATGTTCTACCCAGCTTGTACATGAAGGGACATCCCCAAACAAACCAGGATAACGGCATATCAATGCCCCAAGGTCCTCCCGTTGCGGACCTGGGAGATGCGACAAAAGCATCTCCAGATTACCAAGTGCCGCAGAGTTCCTCAGGCGACCAACAAGTAATCCATCCTCAGGTTCAGGCACTCCGTCATCCTCGGTGTCTCGACAAATGGCAACAGCAGGACTAAATCCATTCGGGTGAAACCCAGTCTCACGTTGATAATAAGGCTTCAAAAAATTAATGTGACACAACTTCCTGGATTTTCTGCGCCCAGGAGTCTCAATCACGTAATTCAAGTCTGACACTTTTTCTGCCACCACAAAAGGACCTGTGTACCTCGCCTGAAAAGGGGAACCAACAACAGGCAGTAAAGCCAGCACCTGATCACCTGGCTCAAACTCCCGATGCTCAGCTTTACGGTCATACAGGCGTTTCATTATATCCTGAGCCACGTCCAATCGCTCTTTTGCTAAATTGCACGCCACAATTAGCCTTTGTTTAAACCCGTTCACATAATCCACCAAGTTCTTCGGAGGATCCCCCTGCACCCAGGTGTCTTTCAAAACACCTAAGGGACCTCGAACAAAATGCCCAAACACAAGGTCATTAGGACTGAAACCTGTGCTTTCCTGTACCACCCCCCTTGCAGCCAGCAGTAGCCATGGTAGTCCTTCCTCCCAGTCACCGTCCAACTCAGTGCAATATGCACGCAGAAGAGACTTCAACGTCTGATGGAACCGCTCTAGGGCCCCCTGGCTTTGAGGGTGGTAGGCAGCAGACCTGCGGTGATCAACACGCAGCAGCTTCAACACCTGTGCGAACATGTGAGCAGAGAAATTAGTTCCTTGATCGGTCTGAATGATTTGAGGAATACCAAAGATAGAGATGAACTGGGTTAAAGCCTTAACCACGGACTTAGTGGTTATTGACCGCAAGGGATATGCGGCAGGATAACGCGTGCTGAGGCACATCACCGTTAGCAGATACTTACACCCAGACTTAGAGCTTGGCAACGGACCAACACAATCAACCATGAGGTGTTCAAAAGGGTTGCTTACAGCAGGGATAGGACGTAAAGGGGCAACATGTTCATTTTGGTTAGGTTTACCAGTCATCTGACACACGTGGCATGTTCTAATATATTCAGATATATCATGCTTCATGCGAGGCCAAAAATAGTGCCTAAGAATGCTGTGATGCGTCTTTCTTACACCAAAATGACCACTTTCATCATGCGCAGTTTTCATCACCAAAGGGCGAAATACCCTGGGGACCAGCAACTGAAAAACCGGGGTCCCCACAGCCTTGTCGCCTAAAGGAACCCACTTCCTAAACAACAGATTGTCACGCACAAAATAACCACATGCGGCACTTCTTATATCAGATGGTGACATTGCGCTGGCAAAGAAACCTTTTAACGTCACATCATTGCTCTGCTCACGTCGCAAATCATCCCCAGACACAGATATGGGGAAATCGGACAAGTTTAAACTGGTCTCACACGCATCATCCTGGGAAGTCATCTTTGCAGCCCTGCTTGCTGCTCGGGTGACTGCACAAGCAGAAGAGCTAGTATCCTGATCGGATGGAAAAATGGAAACAACAGGTGCACAGGACGCCCAGCTGACAGACACATCGACGTCCGTCTTAGTCCCATCGCACACTTCTGAAGATACATCAGTCCAGACGCGGCCACCCGCCAATCCGTTGCCCAGAATAAGATGTATGCCGTCCACAGGTAACCCGGGACGAACCCCGACAGAGACATTACCTCGAACAAGGTCACAATCTAAACAGACTTTGTGCACGGGAATAGGTAAAATTGTTAAACCCATGCCCCGACACAAAATGCGCTCCCCGGTATCAGAATCCGCATTCAACCGTAATACCGAGTCCAACAGATACGAATCAAACGCACCAGTATCCCTCAAGATCTTAATGGGAACTTTGGTGTCATTACCCACCAGCGACACAAATCCGTTCCTGATGAAGGGAGCATAAGCAGCAGACACATCAGAACCGCACACTGAGGGTTCCCCCATAATGGTGACACGCTCATCAGAAACAGACGCTGCTAGCGCAGCTGGCTTAACATTAGTCTGTTCGGTCTTACGTCTCGCTTTTAACACAGGACACTCACCTTTCCAGTGACCCATCCCATGACAATAATGACATTTGCTGCTCCGATTTACACCTGTTACAGTAGAATGTGGTGTACCGGGGAAAAATGTCTCCACTCTCGCGGGTCTGTCACAACTCGTTAAAACACGGCGCATAGGCGGAGACCCCCGCCTCCCAAACCTGGTCTTATGGATGAGCGTGAACTCATCTGCGGAAACCGCCGCATTTTCAACAGTGACGGGTTTATTCTCTTTAATATATGTAGCTACACGCTCGGACAGAACGCTCTGAAACTGCTCCATCACAATTAAGTTGCATAAACTGTCAAAAGTGGTTACGTCAGATGCTGATAACCAGCGTTTGAAATGCGACGACAAATCACGCACAAACTCGACATAGGTTTGTCCAGCTTTCTTTTCCCACGTCCTAAAACGCTGTCGGTAGGCTTCAGGCACCAGCTCATAAGCCTTCAACACAGCTGCCTTGATTTTGCCATAAACGATGCCGTCATCGGGTGACAATGCAGAATAAGCTTCCTGCGCTTTTCCTGTTAACACACACGGGAGCATTAAAGCACATTCTTCTGGCGACCACTTCCTAATTTCACTCACCCGCTCAAACAATACAAAAAAAGAATCGGGATCCTTCTCATTAAACACCGGCACCCATCGCAAGTTATCAGATGACAACGATCGCGACTGTGATTCCCGGTCATCCCCCGACCGTTCCTCCTTACGCAGGGTCAGGCGCAGCACCTCAAACTCCAATTTATCTTTCTCCGCCTGCTGGCGCAAGCGCTCCACCTCCAACCGTCCCCTAAGTTCAGATTCCTTTGTAGCCCTGTCATGCTCCAACTGCAACAACAACAATTCTTTCTGTTGCTCAAAGGACAAACCCGTCGCTGGAACAGAGACCTTAAAAGGTTCCGAACCATACCCCCGGTCCCCCGAAGCAATTGGCAAAAGACCCAGACCCAATAATGTCGTCCGCAAAGCAGCCTTAATGTCCGCCTTCAAAGATTTATCAGGCAAATCAACCTCAAAATGTTCCGCCAACCGCAACAGCTGCTCCTTCCTCAATGCGTTCAAAGCGTCCTCAGATGGATCAGCAATAAACGCCTCCACATCCGCCATAACCAAAAACGATTTTACAACCGCACACCAAACACCCAAGAACAAGAACCACAGTAGCGAGGCGAGCGCGCCCCAAACACCGGACACCGTATGGAGCAATCCCACTAAACTGCCTACCCCAGGCTCTACGTAAGCTCCCCCTGGTCTTCATGCAGCTCTGTGGGAGGTATTTACGCACTAAAGCCCGCTGGAGAGGGAACAGGCGACTAGCAAGCCAGCAACCCGCCCTACAACCACGGATGTGCCCCCAAGCAAACGCTTCACCCACGCGGCCACAACACTACCCCCCCAACCGCAACGAATCCAAAGGGAAACGCCGCTACACCTGTCAGGGACGCCCCACACAGCCCACCATCGACGCACTCGACTCAAATCACCAGATCAGACCTAAACCACACGCCAGCCAAATCAAGCCCACCAAGCCCCCACACGGTAGCAATCAACCATAGCAGACCCCACAACCGCAGACCAAAACATAATCAAAACACGCAAACCACAGACCTTCCCCCGCCGAACAAAACCGACGCGCAGAATCACGCCAACAAAAAGAACGCCGCCACGCCAACAACAACAAACGGACGAGCCCCCAGTTTGTCACGACCGGCACAGAGAGCCGTGACAACAATGAGGGAAGACCACGCTGTAAATACACACAGATATATTTATTTAAAGAAATAACGCAAAGTATGTGAATGCAGCGTGTAAACGTGGACAATCAGTGGTGTCAAGTGATTGCAAGTCAGTGTCTGATCAAACTAAGCTGTGGGCTGAGCGAGAGGGGGAGAGCAAAACAGCTCACAGCCTTATATAGGCAGGTGCGCTACAGCCAGATGCTCTGATCACTGGAACCGCCCATAGCACACCTACCTACGAACAAAAGAAAAACAGTTAAGCTGGGCCGTCACATAAGGCTGTTAGCCGGGACGGTTCTCGGCTCAATTGAACATAATAACCCGACAGCTAAATAAAATGCACGACTAAAAGGCTTTGTAATAATGTGATAAGAGTTGGGTATTAATGACTGATCTTCTGTCATATGAAATATATAAACCACAATCAGAGGCATGAAATCCTGTCATGAAATCAGAACTAGGATCGGTTGCACCGTGTGCACATTCTCTATGTTTTCCACAGCCATGGGTACACAGTCCTCATTTATTATAATCAAATGACACATGTTGGCCTTATTTCCATCTTTGTTTTTAAGTCTAAATGTTATCAAACGTTCCCTCAAAGACCCTTTTCGTAATTAATGCATATGCTATGCTATGCTTGTAACTATCGGAGGCGGTCAGAACAGTTTATTTACGTTGTATTTTCACATTAAGCACAGATTAGTTTTTTAATTCTGCTCAAAATGTCTCACATGGAAGCAGATTTAAAGGAGCTAAAGAAACGATAATTATCAGAGATTACCAAACGTTACTCTCACCTGCTGAAGAAGCCTCTAAAACATCTGTAATCGCAATTTTGTCAGCCCACCTTACCTTGAAGGCTGTGGATGAAGCTGTTAAACACGCCTCAGTGGGGGGCGTTAGAGACCTGCAGCTCACTTGGCTTTTTCTGAAATCACAGACTAAAAATCTGGTTTTATTCCTTTGATGTTGACTGAGGAAAATGCTTCTTTTTTTGTCATGTTTCGCTTATGGAACGTCTGGTACCAAACAGCCAATGGCAGACTTATACAAAAATAACATCAGCTCTGTCATTGTGGCCAAAACGTCCCATTTAACCCCATATGCAGGGACAGACTGGCAATCTGGCATACCGGTCATTTTCCTGGTGGCCTGACATATTTCTGGTGCCAAATGTGTATTTATTGGTCCCGCTGGTCATAAAACTCAGTGGCAGCCCAACTACTACTACTACATTTCTAAACTTGTTCCCCTTTACATGACTTCTCGCGTCTTTGTCTGGAACAGTCGAACAACAACTCTCCGGCATTGTTCTAATTTCCCTGGTGTAGGTGACTCCATATAGATTTCAATGGACAAGCTTTTCTTGGGTAGTTTTGAGCATGTGCCAGTGACCTCCTGCATGACTAAATCACAAAAAATCATCTATTAATTACATCAATATGCAACAAGACATGTCCATGAAAAGATGTGGAATAAAAGAAAATGGATTTTATTTTGTTGTCCAATCTAGAATTGCACATAAACACAAATGAATAAAAAATAAATACATGAATAGATTGAGAATAGAAAGAATAATCCTGTTTCTGCTACAAATCTGGGGTTAGGTTGTTCACAAAAGCTCAAAATGTTGAATTACAAATGCATTATTACATCCAGAACTTTACTGCCGTCTGATTGGTTGGTTACCACAGCACACATATGATGTCCTGCATGTGGATAAAAGAATAATATCAAGTATGATTGTGTCTTAAATGTAAAACAACAACAAATACTTTGGGGATGAAACAAAATAGTTCTACAGTTCATGTAAAAAACCTTCAGACTTCCTGTCTAAAGTGTTCGACAGATGATCAGCCCAAAGGTAACTAATCTCTGGATGCTTGCTTTGCTGCAGGACGAGCTTTTCCTCCTGCTGCCAGAAATAGTGACAAAGGTTTTTTCTCCCTGCAACAATGTAAAGCTCCCACACAGACAAAGAGTCATTATAACAGCATGGAGGCTGTTTTCCACTCTGATGCACGAGTATTGGGTTTGTAAGCATTAATGAACATAAACAACAAGATGAATTCATGTCAAAGATATATCACACTCCTATCAGTCAAAATATGAATATAAAAGTAGAGTGCAAATAATTGTGCATTTTTAAATAAATAACAAACTTAAACTGTTTTTTCAGGTTTAAAATCCGTTAAAACAAAATAATTTATACCTTACTGCGTGTGCGAAGACATGTTTCCTAACTGCTCTGGATATTGATGCATAAAACCTACTCCACCTTAAGTTGTATGTCTGACACCGGCTGATCCTAATTCTGACACCATTAATTGACCATAAAATCCTGAATTTGGTGGGCAGTTTTTATCAAATGATTATTCAATAAAATTTCAGACTGACATTAAATGAATTTTCCTCCATTTTTAAATAACAGCAAATTTATGTGACTCTTATCAGAAACTAAACATTTTGTTTTGCACAGTCACCTAAAATAAAAACATCTCTGAAAAACCTCCGTTTTTTTATGTTAAAGCATCCTTTTATAACATTTAAACATGAATTGGTTTATATTCCAACACAAGGGCATTAAATGACACAAAATGTGCTCAAACAAAAAGACTTATTGAAACTGATTTGGACAAAATGAACGGACACAGCTTGTTTAATCCAAACAGGCTGAACTGGAAAACGTGGACAGTGTGTTTTTTTGTACACACTCCTCAAGAGAAAACCATGTTAAATAAAAAAAAGAGGAAGCTGACAGCTCAGCTTATTTAGCATATATTTCCACTGACAGAGGGGCGATGATAAAGCAAGGGGAAAAAAAAAACAGAATATAAAAGAATTTATTAACAACTGTGTTTGGATTTAAGCTCTTTGTCTTCTCTGTTAACCATTTTCAGAACAGTGCTTAATGGCTTTTACCTCCTCATTTTGACACTAATGAAGTTACAGCATGTAGGAGGTTGAATTTTGCTTTTGACACCTTCCATCCATCTATTCATTGTCAACATACCTGCTTAGTCAAATGCAAGGTCACTGGGGAGCAGGGAGCTGTTCTTCGTCACAGTTCACACATGATTTACTAGTGAATTAATCATAATACGTTAGATTATATCACAAAAACTAAAAGGGCTCAAAAGGCTGAAGAAAATAATAAGAATAAAAGCTTTATTAAAGTCAAATTTTTTAAATTATATCTAAAAATAAAAGATGTATAAAGGTGTCACACTCCAAACTGTGCAAAACGTAGCTCTTTGATAAAAAGAGAGCTGAAATTGTAGCATAGCTACATAGTAGCCATTTCTACGGGTATACTTTAGGTCACATGACTACTGAGTTTAACCAAAGACTACCAGCGTTAACCAAAAACATGGCGACCATTCCTGTAGGTTTGGTGGAAACTGCTGGATCACAAGATAGAATGTGACTTTAGTTTTGTTTTGATCATGTTTTGTTCTGATAAATGTACAGGTATTGTACTTATTTTCATAGTATCCATTCAGTTTAATTATGCAAGTTGTAATTTTTCATTTTAATTAACATTCTTACATAAAATTAAAAAAAAAAGAAAATACATTCTTACATCAGGTCTCAACAAAATTCAAGGAATACAACAGTTTTTGTTGCTGGTTGCCAAGGACACTATTTACAACAAACCAGAATAGTTTCATTCATTGGACTAACCTGAAAATATGTGAAATAACTACAATTAAATACTTATGTAATCATGGATATAAAGGTTAGGATAAAAATGTTTTAACCGCCATCTTTGTTGTAATTTTAGAATGGAGCTGGAACAAGGGACTGAGGGAAGGGAAAGCCTGTCACCAAAAAGACTCAAAGGTGGGAAAAGTGGAAGAAAATTGATGAGTGGATGGAAATTAGAAAAAATGACGTTATTCGCAAGCAAAATTTTGGTTGTCTCAATTTTATAATTTTGTTCATAAAAGATGGATGGAGCCTCCATGACGTCACCCGTAGGTTTCTGAAGAGTTGAACTGAAGCTTGGTGGGCGACTAAAAACCGCAACTGATCTACATTCCTCCTTCTTGAAGCAGGAGATCAGGTACCTGTCCATCAAAAGGACACGTCCCTAATTATGCTGAAATTTCATTATGAAATTACTTTTTAATGGGCAAGTTAGAAAAAAATTCACTCCCCCCACAGTTATCATGAAGGTAAACCTGAACTTCATCTTCATCTTCATACCGCTTATCCGGGGTCGGGTCGCGGAGGCAGCAGCCTAAGCAGGGAAGCCCAGCCTTCCCTCTCCCCAGCCACATTTGCCAACTCTGCGGGGGGACCCCGCGGCGTTCCCAGGCCAGCCGAGAGATATAATCCCTCCAGCGTGTCCCGGGTCTTCCCCTTCTCCCAGAGGGACGTGCCCTGAACACCTCACCAGGGAGGCGTCCAGGAGGCATCCTGACCAGATGCCCGAGCCACCTCAACTGGCTCCTCTCGATGCAGAGGAGCAGCGGCTCTACTCTGAGCCCCTCCCGGATGACCAAGCTCCTCACCCTATCTCTAAGGGAGAGCCCGGCCACCCTGTGGAGGAAACTCATTTCAGCCGCCTGTATACGAGATCTCGTTCTTTCGGTCACGACCCACAGCTCATGACCATAGGTGAGGGTAGGAACGTAGATCGACTGGTAAATCGAGAGCTTCGCCTTCTGGCTCAGCTCCTTCTTCACCACGACAGACCGGCGCAGAGCCAGCATTACTGCAGACGCTGCACCGATCCGTCTGTCGATCTCACGCTCCATCCTTCCCTCACTTGTGAACAAGAACTCCTCCACTTGAGGCAGGATCTCACTCCCGACCCGGAGAGGGCAATCCACCCTATTCCGGCTGAGGACCATGGTCTCAGATTTGGAGGTGCGGATCTCATCCCAGCCGCTTCACACTCGGCCGCGAATCGCTCAAGCGAGAGCTGGAGATCACGACCAGATGAAGCCAACAGGACCATGTCATCTGCAAAAAGCAGGGACTCAATCCTGAGGCCACCAAGTCGGATCCCCTCAACACTTCGGCTGTGCCTAGAAATTCTGTCCATATAAGTTATGAACAGAATCGGTGATAAAGGGCAGCCTTGGCGGAGTCCAACCCTCACTGGAAACGAATCCGACTTACTACCGGCAATGCGGACCAAGCTCTGACACCTGTCGTACAGGGACCGGACAGCTCGCACAAGGGGGTCCGGTACCCCATACTCCTGGAGTACCCCCCACAGGAGCCCCCGGGGACACAGTCCAGACGCCTTCTCCAAGTCCACAAAGCACATGTAGACTGGTTGGGCAAACTCCCATGCCCCCTCCAGGACCCCACAGAGGGTATAGAGCTGGTCCACTGTTCCGCGACCAGGACGAAAACCACACTGCTCCTCCTCAATCTGAGATTTGACTACCCGATGGACCCTGCTCTCCAGGACCCCTGAATAGACCTTCCCAGGGAGGCTGAGGAGTGTGATTCCCCTGTAATTAGAACACACCCTCTGGTCCCCCTTCTTAAAAAGGTGGACCACCACCCCAGTCTGCCAGTCCAGCGGCACTTCCCCCGATGTCCACGCGATGCTGCAGAGGCGTGTCAGCCAGGACAGCCCCACAGCATCCAGAGCCTTAAGGAACTCCGGGCGGATCTCATCCACCCCCGGGGCCTTGCCGCCAAGGAGAGATAGGAGAGTCCACCCCTGAGTCCCCCAGCTCTGCTTCCTCATCAGAAGACGTGTTGGTAGGATTGAGGAGGTCTTCGAAGTATTCCTTCCACCAACCCACAACGTCCCGAGTTGAGGTCAGCAGCTCCCCACCTCCACTGTACACAGTGTTGATGGAGCACTGCTTCCCCCTCCTGAGCCGCTGGATGGTGGACCAGAATCTCCTCGAAGCTGTCCGGAAGTCTTTCTCCATGGCCTCACTGAACTCCTCCCATGCCTGAGTTTTTGCCTCGGCGACAGCCGAAGCCAAAGCCACTTAGCCCATCGGTACCCATAAGCTGCCTCCAGAGTCCCACAGGCCAAGAAGGCCCGATAGGACTCCTTGTTCAGCTTGACGGCATCCCTCACTGCTGGTGTCCACCAACGAGTCCTGGTAAACCTGAACCGTACACCAAAAATGTATTTTTTGTACTAAGCTGTAAACATTTTTATTGCTTCTGTGAAGTTGGCCTTTTTAACATGAGAGTCTATGGGGATTTGTTCTCTTATGGACCTCCTGGTGGATGAGGGGGGAACTGCAGTTTTTGGCACCTGTGCATAGGTTTTACTTTTAACCTCAAGTGGCTGCCGTTTGGTGTGTGCACTACAGTTAATTTAATGAAATTAAGACTTTAAAAAAGAAACATTAGTGGGTTGTGGTGCCTTCAGGGCCAGCATTCCACAGGCGCAGGCTCACTCCACTCACTCCACTGGGGGGGGGGGGGGGGGGGGGGGGGGGGGGGGGGGGGGGGGGGGGGGGGGGGGCTGTTTCAGCGAGTGGAGTGGAGGGAGCTTGATGTGTTTTGTGGGCTGAGGAGTTCTCTGAGGTGGGCCAGGGGGGCATATTTGTCGTGCAACAGCCAGTAGGGGATGACATGAACAACAAGCAGCTACATCACCAGCAGACCCACTAGGAGCCAGTTGGAGGGTATTTGATCCATTGCTTCCTCAATGAAAACATGCCTTCCAAATTTTAATGCACAATATCTAATGATCACACAGTTAATTCATGTTTGACAGACATACATGCCGCATGTAATGACATCCTCTAGTCCTACTTTCATTGCAACCATTTGCTGGATTTCTTGTAAAATTCAAATGTTAAATGAATGAAACAAAACTGTGAGCAGATAACTCCTCAGAGACCTAAGCTCATACGAATAAAGTGTTCTTAGTTGTTTGTCTAAGAATGTGTCTGTGCAGAGTGAAATGCTTTGCAACCATATAAACCAGGAGCAAACTTTGTATTGATTAAAGAGGGATCATAAAAAATTGAATTTAGTTGTATTTTCTGTGGTAGTATAAAGAGAACAAACCACAAAACATACACTCCATTCCTCGCTTTTCTTCTGACATGTCTGAGATTTAGTCCCTGATTCCATTACTTAGAAACACTTTATGTCCAATCAAAGCTACATACAACACCGCTAAATGCCAATCATGTAAACTGAAGCAAAACAAATTATTTAAGATTTTTATGTTTATCAGCTGTATAAAACCTCATTAAAAGTGTATCCTCTTGTTTTTTTGTAACTACCTTTAATATGTGACATTTATGAGTAAAAACATGAAAACACAACCATCAAAAACATGCTTAAAAGCAAATAGTAGTGTGAACTAGAAGGCGGTTGCAACCGGATTTTAGCTGTAATGATTCTGCAGCCACAGATCCCCGTTGAGCTGCTGTCTATCCTGTTGCCAGGTAGTCCGATATGAGGCCTCTGGCAGAAAAGCCATTGCGCCTTCTCTAAAAAGCCCATCTACTTCTCTGTGGGTGCATGAGTATAAAACTGAGCATGTTGTCAGATCAAAATGAACCAAATAAATTCTTCCCTGCAACATCTTTCCCCTCTTTCATAACAGTAGCACAGTACCAAAGGGCTTCCGAAGTGAAAAAGTAATTCAATCGGACCTAAATATAATGCTATCTGTTCTTCCTTTAGCATAACTTTGTAGACATTAATGAGACAGACTGCTACATAAAATTCATCAAGCAGCTCTAAACTGCTTTTGCAGCCAAACAGGGTTGAACTGCTAGACAGCTTTGTGGCTCAGGAGCATCACAGCCACAGCTACATGTACAAGTTGTGTTGGAAAAAAAGAAACTAATTATGTTTTACCAAAGATTAAATCTTCACTTGGTTTTAGTCAGAGTTTATTGTCATTATATGATTATGTCGTGTAGAAGAAACAAATGAGACAAAACCTCTTAATGCTTCCTGAACTTGAACCAGTCAGATGTTAATTTCTTTTTAGTTTGTTTACTTCTCTAATTTACTGTTGTTACCATGACCTGTACACTATGATGATGAAATGCTGGGTAGAGCATGCTGTACAATCATCCAAACCCTGTTTCATCTGAGGCGTTGTCTTGCTGCATACATGCTTAACTCATTTTACCTCAAGTGTTGGCAACGCTGCTCTGTGCATGTTTGATGGTGATTTAAGAAGCCTCTGGTAAAGATTGGCAGCAATGTTTCCATCAGGCAGCCGCTGGGCAGCTGTGGCAAAGCATAAAGCTTATCACTGCAGGTGTGTGAATGTGTGTATGAATAATGGATATAATGTGAAGCATTCTGGCTGCCTTAAAAAGTTCACAATAAATCCAAACCATCTTTGAATTATGCCAGCATTAGCATGCTTAGCTTAGCATGGATTTCATGATTACATGCATAAAAATTTTGCTTTGAATTTACTGTTTCAACCAGTAAGATTAAGGCCAAACATTTTGTAAAGCATTTTGTTTTTAATCCATATGTTGTTTCGACCGCTTAGTCCATTTCAGTGTCGTGGGAAGTGGAAGCTAATCCCAGCAACCATCGGGCGAGAGGCAGATGCATCTGGGATAGGTCGCCAGTTTATCAGCATTTTGTTTTTATTTTACTTTGTCTTCCAGATGTTGACTTTTTGTTTCATTTAGTGTTGATATTTGTCACATTAGCTTTATGCATTTGGAGTGCACACATTTGCTCCATCCCTATATGATTAAATCTAAGTCCATCTCTTCCACCTTTCCACCTTTCCACACAGCTAATTTATGTCAAATTGAAATTTGCTGTTTTCTCTGTGTATTAGATTTGATTATTGTGTCATTTTTCTGCAAAAGTTTACAAAGTTGATGATAAACAGGGGTGAAAGTAGTTTAAAATTCTCTCCAGTAACAGTAAAACTTTCATTTCACTCTCACTTCATGCATTTTAAAATAACAAAATTTAAAACCTAAACAAATAAAATAATTTCAATATTTTACAGTAGGCAACCAGGAGGCCTGTGGAGTGGTCAGCAATTAAACACTTAATAAGTTAAACTATTTATTTCAATCAAAACATTCATAAACGTTCAGAATACAAGTCTCAAAGAATTGACGATGAGGTCACTTTAAGCAAAAAGTTAAACTGTCCCACACCTCTGACTCTCTGTGGAAAATGTCCCAGTGCATTAAATCAAACTCACTGACATCTTAAAACATCAAACACCCCAGTTGTGTTGAAGATGCAGATACTCTGCAGAGAAATCTCCAGTCAGCCCATAAGCAGTTCAGCTGTTTTGTGTTATTAAAATTACATGAAAATTCAAACAAAAGATAGTGCTTACTTTCCTAGCGATTTTAATTGGGGCATTTTTCAATGACCTTAAACACATGGTACAGATTTTAAAAGGCTGGGAGCAGAGGAGACCATCGGGCTCTTTCCAGCTGGAGGAGACTGCAAGAGACGGCAAGAGACTGACAGTTCAGAAAGATTTCAGAATGAAATAAAGTTAATTCAATTCATTTTTAAACAATTATAGCTCAATTTGTGGCAGATCAGTTTTCTGACCCAGAATGCAGTCATGGTTGGTTCTGAATGAGCTGGTCTCCCATTGTCCTGGTACTGCAGGCTACCTTCAGTGGTACGCACCACCAGATACCAGCATACTTTCACCTCTGGTAATAAACCACTAGAACTGCTAGTGGCCATTTTTCATTTTGAACAGAAAGCTAATTAAATTAATTTGGCTAAATAAACTTGTGAATTAAATATAAATGTTCAAATTACAAGTATAAATGATATTGAATAATTAATCATTGCCTGTTGAATAAAAATAATAATAATAGAAAGACTTCCTTGTTTATTAAAATAACCTGGACCTCCATGATTACCAGCAGTCAAACAAGCAGACTAGATCAGTGGTTCTCCAACTAGGTGCTGTAAGATCATTTCAAGGAGGTTGCCAGATAATTAAAAAAAAAACAAAACACAACAGCTCAGATGTAGCAAAAATATTTGGGATTTTTACCAGGGCTTCAAAAATTAAGCAATTAATGCAGAGATGGTTGTGTAAAATTAGAACCGTAAGTTTTGAACACATTAACATCTAAACAATCAAGTTAATAATTAATAATTAATGTTAAATGTTACAAATGTTAAATATCTGTTAAAACCATGTCAAAAATCTGAATCTGATATTATCTCCGTGATAGAAGTGGTTAAAAAAAAAAAAGAAATCCACCAAAAATCTCTTCATCCTGCTTATTTATGGAGATTCTGAAACTTTTCCAGCTTTGCATTTAGAGGACGGTTTGCAGACGCTAACACGTGTTATCTTTGTGGAGAACTACTGCTGTTGATGCTGCTGTGTATGACCCACCTGGTAGAGCCAGTGATGCAGAGGAGGCTGCAGCTTCTCAGAGCAGCCAGCCAACGGACATATCCTCTCCTGCATGTCACCCCCTGGTCAAAAACGCCGCTAGACTCACAAAATCATTTTTATGAAGTACAACAATTTCTTAGAAGTTACAACAGCGGCTGCACAATGACTGAAATGGATTTCTGTGCAAAAACAGGCAGAGAACCATCAAACAGAGTTAAATTAGACCATTTACAAATCCAGCTTTTTGTCCTCTGAGCTTTTAATGATTGTGTGAACGGCACAAATCCGATTTTTCCAAACCACTTCCATACATGACTAAATCAGATAAATATCTTGTGTTTTTCAGTGAACGCAGCCTGGTTGGTCATGCCACATCTCAGCCAACAGTAAAGCAAGACAGACGTCAAAATTCTGCAGCGGCGCAGGTGGAATGCAGCAAAATGGAAACAATGTGCAAAACGGTCTGATCAGTTTGTAAACTGATTACAAATTATAAACAGATCCACACAAACAGTGATGTGTGACACGGCACGCTGAGTGTGATGTCACGTCATGTCGCTGTGTGTGTGTGAGTCACATCAGGACTGTAGACGGTGGGAGTCTGATGGAGGTCACGTTTTAATTATAATATGAACAAACTCACAAAAACATCGGATCTCAGCAAAAATCAGAATCAGGCATTAAGACCTGCAGAATGAAGGTAACCTTGTCCTATATATTAATAATGGAGGGGGGGCAGTAGCTTGAAAAAAGGTTGAAAATCCTTGCTCTACAGAAACTGCTGTATTTTGTCAAATTTGCACCAACAGGTTTCGTCTGAGATTTTCCTGTAAAGTTATATAAAAAAAAACAAAAAACATTTTATGTTCTAATAAAAGTTTCAGCTGTAATTTGGAACTGATTTAATCTGATGGCTTCACTGTAGTTTATCACCTGCTAGTAAACAAACAATAAAGAGACACTAACAGTGCAACTGCTTGTTTTTTACACACTGCAGCTGTATATTTTCCCCTGAGGTTTAAAACAGTATTAGTCTATTAAGATTAATTCACTTATTAAACTGCATCATTTTACTAATTAGCTTATAGTGAATTGTCTCTGCCACATATAATCATTCAGCCAATCACAAGCCTCCAGTGGGGTCAGAAGTGGCAGAACAAGCCTGCAGCTGCAAGCATTCGATAACATCCAATAACAAAAAAGGACAACAATATTGTTTTTATAAAAATGCAGGAATTTTTATTGACAATATCATTTTAAAAAATCAAATATAAATTCAGCTTTTGTTTATTTTATGTTATCACATTTTTTTATATAACTGCATACAAATAAACTGTGAATGTGAATTTTCTAAAACTGGCTTTTGAATAGAGCCTCTGAGTTATTTTTGTCTGCTACAAAACACCATGTTTTCATTCCTTCATCTGTCTACTTTGCTTTCTGTGAAATCTGATGCTTTGGGCCAATACGGACAGACATCAGACTCTCAAGTATTCCAACTACACACAGATTTAGTGGACAGAAAATGAATCATGCTGTTGGTTTCAGCAACCTGCAGGATATAAGATTTTCAATCAGCAGGGGTTCTCAGTCATGTGGATAAATCAGCTTAAAGGACAGAGAAGGCATAAACTCCACACATTATATTCACATTTACCATAGTATGATGAAATCTGTAAATATGAGCTTGAATTGGTTACTTTTGCTTATTGCTGCTGATACCTCACCACAATGCACAGCAACTTCAGAGTGGATTAGTGTCAACTTACAACGAGGGAGTCGGTCCAGAAGCATAAACCTTGAACTTGCGGGTGCATCCGTTTTACACGTATGGTGAGTATTCATACGCTGCGGAATGCGTCTTGTCTCCCACCTCCACAAAGTATTGTTTCTCTCGCTCAGATTTGAAGAGCTCACCTTGAGCTGTTCGTCTGTTTCTATGGTGACTCAGCTTTTGAGTTTTTTTCACTTCTCTTTCTGCTGTCAGGTTTGAAACGCTGTGCAGATGTTGGTGTTTTCACATCAAAGCTAAGTGATATTTTCCTTTCACCACATGAATATGATTCCACTGATCAAATTTCAAGAACCTGGACCAGCTTACTCCGAAGTTCAATTGTTTTGCGCCACACCGGTGTTGGTGTTTTGACATACAGCAAGAATAATTACATGTCACATACAGTGATTCTGTTGAAACTTCTTTTGGCTGCATTTATTCAGATTTTGTTCTGCCTTAGGCAGTCTAAAGGCTATGCTCCACAAATGAAGACATGTAAAGAAAAAAAGATGGAAATCTCATCTCAGTCTGAATATTCTCTGTGAGGAATGCTGTCTTTAGTCATCTTTATTCCCTGGTGCCATGTTGGAATTGCCAGGAGGTCAGTTAGGTTATGTAGGAGGATTGAAGGCTAAATTAATCCCATCCAGTGACTCTAAATAATGAATATAAGAGAGTTACTACTTGGGAAAAATGGAAACTGAAACACTTGAAGACAATTCAAGCTCCAGTGTTTTTATTCATTGTGCATGTTGACATAATATAAATATAAATGTTCTCTGTTGACACTGAAGCCTCAAACCTTTATTGGTGCACCAGCATTGATGTTGCTGTTACTCCAGGTTGTCGCAGCGCTGTACTTACACTTTTCAGCATGACACCCGACAGCAACTTAGCAAAGAACACAATGATTTGGTAAACTGGATGTTTTTTTTATATATATATTGCAGCATTTTTTGTTTTCAGTAATAAATGCAATGAAACTCCGTGATATTCTTGGAGTTTTTTTTTTTTTTTTTTTAATCATGGAGCAGTTTGAGTGCTACATTGTAGGTCTTCTGGACAGAAAACACAGATGCTTTACTGCCATGACTTCCAGTGTGAGACCTCTGTCACTAATGTCTATAACCACAGGGTCCACACTGGTTTTCACCAGCATGGGGAAAAAGAGCACAACTTCTGCTACATGTCTGATTGTTTCCTCCATCAGCGAGGTTATGTCTGCCGCCAGTGTTTATCTATTTGTAAGCAACTTTACACAAGAACTACTGAATAGATTTTTATGATCTGAGAACAGGTCTTGATCAAACTTAGATTTTGGGAGGGATCCGGATCACCATCTGGATCCAGGAATTTATTGAAAGATTCACTGCTAGATTTTTAGTATATATGTATGTAACTCCACAATAAATGGTCAGGGTGCCTGACCAAAAATCACAGGTAAAGTTTCCAATAGGTTTTACAAGATATCAATGGTAAATCTGGATCCTGGCAAAATTCTGGATACAACGATTCAGAACAGACAAAAATAGGGGATCTTGGGACTTCCATTACTGCAAGAGAACAAATTAAGATACAAGCATGCAAAAAAAAAAAAAAAAAAAAAAAGAAAAAGCACCACAATATAGCCAAGACACTGTGGATTTGCCATCAGTGACTTGGGAATCTAACAGAGTATCCATATAAAACAAATGTGGGACTGAAACTTAGGCTGGAAATGACAATATGGGTGGTAATGAGCTGCTTGGTGGATGTCTGCGCTCTGCCAGTGCTTTTCTAGTTTACATCTAATTAGCTTGTCAGTCCCACAAGGCCATTTCATTTTAGTTATTGCATGGACTTGGAATTATATAGGGGTGGTGGAAACATGTGCCCACCCATTTTCAGCAATTCTTGTTCCTAATTCACAAAAAAGCAGAACAATTTGAGCTGTCTGTACTGCAACAAGTGGTTACTGTTAAATGTCTGGCTTGCAACCCATTTTAACTGATATGATTGGCCTACTTTTGTCTCTCGCTAACATGATTGGCCATTTCAGCTGCTAGCAACTAAACCAAATTCGTTTCAATCACGGTGAGTTGAAATCATTGCATCAATTTTTCTAAATGACTCTAGTTATAAAGATGATGGTGATTTGTAACAGTTGTGTTCAGGTCATAATATAACAAAGCTCCTGGATGGAGAATGTAGACAAAATCCCAAAACCTTGATGTCAGTCCCAACCCATATCATTTTCAATTAAATTCCAAATCTGTTTAATCCCCAAAGGGAATTCACAAGTGAACAAAGAAACAATGAAACTAATAATTGTGATGCACTTGGGCAACAATGGTGCCAGAAGTGTCCAGAATAGAGGTGACAGTGCCACCATACATGTCAGGACTGCTGAGTTTTAAGCATAGACCGGATATGAAAGATGGACAGAGCCTTAAAAGAGGCGGTTAAAACTGAAGTCTATGCGGAAGTGTATAAAACTGCAGTTCCCCCTTCATCCACTAGGGGCTGCAAAACAGAGCAAATCCCCATAGACTCCCATGTTAAAAAGACCAACTTCACAGCAGAAATAAACATGTTTACAGCCTCGTTCAAAAATCCATTTTCGGTTTAAAAGGTCAGGTTTACCTTCATGACAACTGTGGGGGGAGAGATTTGTTTCTAACTCGCCCGTTTAAAAGTAATTTAATCTCAAAGTTCGGCATATTTAAGGGAGTGTCCTTTTGATTGACAGGTACCCGACCTCACGCTTCAAGTCAGAAGAACGTGAACAACCGCGGTTTTTAGCCGGTTAACAACATGATTTAGCTTTAGCCCGCTTACCTCCGTTAGCTGGTTAGCTCCTGTTATCTCCAGGTTAGTTCGGTTAGCTCTTAGCTACAAAAGGCTCAGAGTTCACTCAATGTCAATCATCCACCATGACGTTCACAGCCCCCCTCTCAACTCCACCTCTTTGCCCATTTTTGTATTTTCCGGGCAAGACGACACACATGACGCTGCCATGATGGCGATGATAGCAACCGCCCACCAAGCATCAATTCAGCTCTTCAGAAACCTATGGGTGACGTCTCGGAGGCTACGTCCATCTCTTTATATACATTCAATGGTTTTAAGATTGGAAAGTTTTGTGTTCCTTTAGAATCAAACGCACCCACTCTTGTTTTTTTTGTCTGCTTGGTGTCCAATGGGACACATCACAGAAAGTGGTATGTTCCATCGGGGCTTGTGGACCTCTAACCTGTGTTTGATGCTCTTGTCCACAATCTCAATCACTTAGTTGTGACTCATCCGGCTTCTGTGTGCCATTCAGTCTCAGGGGCATCTTTACACAGCATGTGCTTTTGGTCCAGTCTGCTGTGACAGACCCCACCTGCCTCCATGGCTCTGCCGCAGAGGGACTGTTCTTGTGCTGCCACAATCAGAGCTTTTCTTCTGTTTTTCAAGCGAACCTTTCCAGCCACTGAAAATATTTCTTCCTGTCAGCCACTTGTTCCGACGTTGATGATACATCCCATAGTGGGGCTTGGTTTCCATGATCCTTTGTCCTCCTCTTCACCCTCTATCTTGTGGTGCCTAAGAGACTTTCTCATATGTTTATCCACGTGGACCCTCTGTTTGATGAATTGCCACTACTATGTCACCATCCAGCTGTGTATGTGTCACTGCCCTTCAAAGGGAGTGTAGGATATAGGGTCAGGACTGGCTAGAGTTACAGAAAGAGATGAAAAAGCAGAGGTGGCAATTGGTTAAGTGGCTGTTCAGTCAGTGGAGGCTGCAGCTCATCAATGCAGATGGCACAGGTTTTATTCCCAACCTTGAACCCTTTGCTGCATGTCACCCCCCTTTCCTGTCAAATAAAGGTCACTTAAGCCCCCCTTGAAAAGGAAACTTTGAAAGACCTTTAGACAGTCAGTGAGAAATATTGCTCAAGATCAGTTTGAAGGATTTAAAGAAAATGTAGCTCCTTGGAAACACATTTGAATAAAATCAAGACTTTTACACGATGCTATCATATTATAGTTGTATAAATGACTTCTGGAGGCTGCAGGATGCACTACAAAATGAACTGATTCAACCTGTTTATATGACAAAAATCTTCTGGTTTTTTGTAGAAAATGTACCCTGACCTGGCCAGAGGGTTTAATATTGATTTGATTTAATAAATTCCACTTAGTTATTTAAACTGGAATTTTGCTCCTGCAACTGGTTTAACTTTATTTTTATGTTGATGGGGACCTGTGTCCTCCACAAGTTTATTGCCTGTTTTTTTTCTCTTACGACCCACAGGCCCCCGCTGCTTATGAAAGTCATTCAGAACAATTTAGCTGCATCGCCTCTCAGCTCCATTGTTCAGTACGCAATGAATACACCGCCACCCAAAATAATGCTAGCACAGCAGGCCAGTCTCCACAGAGAGAGACACCTCAAGCGTGAATCAATACCCATGACTTCCATGAGACAAAAGCTGAGACCTTGCCAAGCCAGGAGCCACTATGCCAGGGATGTGCGTTCATGACTTTCTCATGTGTGGCAAAGGCCTGAAGATCAGCTATCATCGCACAGTGGCAGTGGCTGGCTTTGTTGAAATCCCTTTTCATTTCAGCCCATTCAGGAGTTTAAAACTTCGTTATACACAAGCAGTAAATACTACAAAAATGGCACATCACCACTTCTCAGCCTTTATTAGGGTCCGAGCTATACGAAGTATAGCCAGAGCCTTTTGTTGTTTGACTTTATTATCTTGACTTTGCAAGTGGAAGTGACCTCCTCTCTGTAGCGATTTACAAGATTCCTACCAAGGAACTGAGTGGAGGCTGAGAGACTAAACTGTATAAGCTGTGTAAAACATTAAAATGATACATTTACTTTGTTTTTAGTTGATTTCACTTCAAATAAAATCAATAGATTGTTTGGAAATAAGTCACAATGGATTTTCTTCTACTCTTGTTTTAAGTTGAAAGCGTGACGTGGATTCAGTTTCTCCGATAGTGATTGCTTGTCACAAACAGAAAATAGAATGTGGGTAGCAGAATTGTGTGGGTGGGTGCATGGGTCGAGGGGGGAGCCACAAATCTGGGGTCCTCTGATGAGTTTGTTTGGAATCCAGCTGTGTGTTTGCCTGTGTCGCCTAAAATCCATTAGAAATCTGCTGGGGGTCAGGGCTACACTTCGACTGTGATGGCTCTGTGCCTTGGAGAAGCCCGAGCGGCCCACCTCAACCTCATTTTCTCCAAAGAGTAGGGGCTGTGAGGCAATCAGACTCCACAGGACAGATGCCTGGAGAGCCCTGAAGCATCAAAACATGCTGCCCAACCATCTCCAGAGAGTCTAACGCAGTGTGGCTGGCTTGAAAAAGATCTTGAGGTGACGGCTGATTATATGGTGGTGATGTATCGATGGCTTTGTGGAATGACATGTTTGAAGTCTGTTTTCCCAAACTGAATTTTTAAGGATTTTTTTTTCATCTGAAGTTGAGAGAAACAAAAAAATAGCAGGTTGTACTTCTAGCTATTTAAACGGCTGGAGTGGGAGCTGCTTCAACATTCAAGCTTTAACTGTTTCAAATCAGACAGGAATTTAAGAGGACATTCATTATGCTAATATTATTAAAATAATACTTTTTTTTTTTTTTTTTTTTTTATTCGTGCCAGTTTCTGTTTGATTTCAATATAGAAAAGAAGAAGGTAGGTTAAGATGCATTATCATTGGTAATATTTCCAGTAATTAGCAGTTGTAGTGCGATTAGCAATAATAAACGGTAGGGAATGAGAAGTTTTCCTTAAAATCCTCTTCTCACCTGTTAAAGCTGCCACAAAATTCCTCTAGTCACCCATTTCATTCAGCCTGGAAAACCTCCTCTGGCATCCCCTGGCTGGGATTGGCTCCCCTTCATCACCCTACCTTCATTGGGATCGCTGAGTGGCTGCCCTCTGAGCCAATGAAGATTCAGCAAATCTCCACACCAGTATAAAAGAGCTTCAACTCCTTCATTCAGTGGCAACCCTCTTTGAGACTGGTTGTGGTGGTGGTTGTGGTTTTGAAGAGCTTTTCCAGCCTTGTGTGCATTATTGTTGACTTTTTGTGTTACTGTTTGGTTTCATGTTGCGCCCCTTACCCTTAGCGATCTGGGCAATCACAACACCCAAAAAAATGAAATATTTCAACACGAAAGTAGAAAATGAAGTCACATGTGGAATGGACAGGAGTGATAAAACACCATCTCTTCATTTTTCTTTTCAGCTGGTTCTAAATGATTAACTGTTGTTGTTTCTATCAAACAACTGCCATTTTTTCCTCCCCTCAACCCTTCTTCGCGCATGGATCACATTCTCTCAGAGGAGTGTGTCGTACGACGACATATCCACAAGGAAGAATAAGACTATTTTTCAACCAAGGGGTGGTAGAAATTCACATTTTCATTTATTTTAACATTGATCACTTCACAACTGCCAATTTTTCCCTGGACAGACCAACAAGCCTGGGAGGCAGCACCTCCTATATATATCATGAGGCACCACCCTCTCAGCCCAATAATCCAATCACCACACATGTCTGCAAAGAATCAATCAAGAAAATTAATCACAAAACATGATTTTGAAAACAGCTCACTTTCCATAATTCAGCACACAAATTCATAATTAAAAAAAAAAAAAATCATTTTAACATTCATATGCTATTCAGTGTACATCTTTATACCCCTAATCACTCCCCATCAATTATTCAATGAAGAACAAGACCCGCCCATTCACACTCTGCAACAGCCCTAACTGTAGGCAGGCCCTGTCAATGAAGAAAAACTGTCTTAGGAAAGGAATGACTGACATTACTGAAAATACAAACATAAAAAGAAAATGTTTAGTAAACATAAGTATAAACAGAGGAAGCACTTCAAAACTTAAGGAAATAGTGCCTCCTAACAGAGTGGAACACTTGTAAAGGCAATAAAGTGAGAGCCAGAGCTGGCTAGCAGCATAGCTAGCATACACGTCGTAGCATGTGAACCCTAGGAAACAAGTTTTGTCTCCTTGGAAACGTAACTTCAGAAGGATATTTGAAGAAAGGGGTTCAGACCTAACAATTGTATATTTTCAAAATGAAGCTTGCCTGAACCATTTTTTCAGCATCTCCTACCTGTAAATATGCCTCTGTTGACATTAACACATGAAATGCAAGTAGATCTTTCTTTGATTTATATTCATTGCCTTTAACAGGTGGGGGGCCAACAGCGCTTCACAAGAAACATGGAATTCAGTCTAGTTTTCCCTTTTCCTTGGATGTGTAACATTGACACAATCAGACTTCTATCATCCAGATTACGTTGACAAACAACTTCTGTCTGGCTGAACTACTGGCATTAATTCTTTCCAGAGCAGAAGGTGTAATAATAAAAGGATAAGTTAATATGGAAAGACAAACTTCAGAAATCCCCCCTCCCAAAAAAAAAAAAAAAAAAAATCTCCTTCGTGTCTTTTTGCAACACAATTATCTTCAACATTATGATGTCCGACTTCCATAAAGAGCCACAGTCTGTGGACCTGCAGTAAACTTAGCCAACATTGTATTTGTGCTAACTGTGCACCAATAGATGTGTCAAGAGGACTTTTTCCCTTTTTTGTCTCCGTGAAGAAGGACAGTGGGCTGAAATGTGTTGGTGTTTCTCAAAAAATCCCCATGACCATGCTAATAAAATAGAGGATTTTCAGTTATTTTTATAGGAAAGTGCCTTGGAGTTTTTTGTGCTATCCAAGGACTTTTTCCATGTTTGAATATTGATATATAGTAACAAGCTGACTTTGTGAAGATATAATCAGAATACTTTATATAGCAGACTGCTACATAAAACAAGTTACATAACCCAAAGCTAACACTGCTGGTTTGGACCAGAGCCAGTCAGATGTTAAATTAGCAGGACATCTTTGAGGATGAAGTCATTTGTCCCTGAAGAAAGCTGAGAGAATTTTACTAGTTGGAAGAGTTGTATGTACACACACTGTGTTTTTATAGATAACACGTTTTCTGTAAAGGCACCTTGAATGTTATGGTGGCCCTGAGGTGCAAACCGCAAATGAGAACACACAATGACAAATTGAAAATTACATTTAAAAAAACAACAACTATAAATTATAAAAAGACAATGACAATTTAAAAACCAAACAATAAATTAACTCATTGGCTGTCAGGCATTTTTAGAGCAGAGAGCCCTTTGTTTTTGGAGCATTTTGGCTGATCTGTCAGGAAAGTGGAAGGTGGAGGGGGGCAGCTGGGGATTGGCCGGGGGCATGCATTGTGGCCAAGCAGCAACCTCTGATGGTTAAAAGTGAAGTCCATGAGGAAGTGCATAAAACTGCAGTTTGCCAGTCATCCCCTAGGGGTGACAAAACAGAGCAAATCCTGATAGACTCCCATGTTAAAAAGACCAACTTCACAGCAGAAATAAACATGTTTACAGCCTGGTTCAAAAATCCATTTTCGGTTTAATAGGTCAGGTTTACCTTCATGACAACTGTAGGGGGAGTGAATTTTTTTTCTAACTTACCCATTTAAAAGTAACTTAATCTCCAAATTCAGCATATTTAGGGGTGTGTCCTTTTGATTGACAAGTATCCAATCTCCCGCTTCAAGTCAGAAGAACGTAGAACAACCGTGGTTTTCAGCTGGTTAACAAAATGACTTAGCTTTAGCCCGCTTACCTCCGTTAGCTGGTTAGCTCCTGTTATCTCGGTTAGCTCTTAGCTACAGTCAGCTCGGAGTTCCCTCGATGTCAATCATCCACCATGACGCTCACAGCCCCCCTCTCAGCTCCACCTCTTTGGTAGCCAATGAGTTAAAAGCACATTAATCTTCCAGAAGAGGTTGGCACCAGTGGCCAATGTTGGACGACGGCACTATCATCTTTTTAAAATAGTGTATTGTTGTGGTTTTTTATTTGTAGTTGTGGTTTGCACTTAAGGGTCACTGTCCAATGTGTTTAATGAAGGAGGCCAAAAATAAGTAAAATTTCTGACATGATTAATGTTAAGAGACTCTTTATAATCCTCTCTGATAAGACTGTGTGTGTCACAGTGCCCTAGAAACTTTGGACTGTCATGATGTTTCAGTCTTTTTTGTTGGTTAAGCGGTGAGCAGAAAATGACCAACACTGTTTTCACATTAGCGGAAGACAAACAGGAACTCTTAACAATATAACGTTATATGAGCACCACAATGATTTCTCCACTTATTGTATCTGCAACAGCTAGCATAGTGGACGAATCTGAAAATGTATGGAGGTCATGTTACTTTACTTTGCCATTTCTGTTTACGTATAACCTCACTGCTCTTATTGGGCTGTTTGTGTTGGTGTTGTGTTACAGTTGTCCTTTTATTCGTATGTATCATTCTTTGTGTAGACCTGCCTCAACACAGCACTTCCTAACTTTGTATCCAAGTGACTTCACAGATTATGCAGTATAATCCAAGAAGGAATCTTTGTGTTGTTTCTTTATTTTGTTTGTGTAACTTATTTTGAAAGAAGGTATTTTAACCAGGTTACATTTCCAAGGCCGGTTAACATGACTGCACCTACCACACATCACAGCATCAACAGCAATGGCAGGTAAATTGTCTGTATGGCTCTTTTCTAGTCATATGCTGACCACTCAAAGCCCTTTTACACGATGTGTTGCATTCAGCTACACTTGTGCAGCACCTCCGTTGTTGCATATTAAATGCTTTTTCCTATCACTCACATTCATATGCCTCATAGACATATGGGGAGGCAATCTGGGGTCAATGTCTTGCCTAAGGACACTTCGACATGTTGTCAGGAGAAGCCTGGAATTGATTCACCGACTTTCTGGTTGGCAGATGACTGCTCTTCCACCTACAGCCTCCTGCAGTGTTTAATACTTTTCCACAGCGAGTGCCATTTTTTGATCTAGTAATATTAAACAAGTTATATTATCTTGGTTTCTTTTCAACAGAAACATTTGAAATATTTTATGTATTTTAAATATCAAAGTAATGAGATGTATTAAGTATTAGGGTGTGTATAATATATATATATATATATATATATATATATATATATATATATATATATATACAAAATGCAAAATTGTCTGTGAATATATGTTTGATTACTAAAGCACATGTCGTACTTCAGCAATAATAATACTTTATAAAAGCAGTGGCAGATTAGCTGGATGTGTTGACATCCAAGCAGATTTAGAGCATCCCTCTTTCATCTATCATTTACTGGCAGGACCTGTGGCTAAAGCCGGCTTTCCTTGGGCAGTCCTTGAGCCATCACAGGGACCAATTGACAAGTGAAGGATATGTGCAGGAGCCAATCAGTGCCACCTGCTGAGTGGAAGAGGCAGAAAACATTCTGAGGAGAAGCAGATTTACTGGGAGTACTCTTGTCCGTGTTGAGATCTGGTAAAATGACCAGGTCTTGACAAGACTTCAATTCACGGGTCACAAAACATGTCAGAGTAATGGCAGAAAGGTTGAGAAGCACACTTAGCTTGACAGGTTCCTTTTAATGCTGGCTGCCTCCAAGCTGTGATCCACATGATACGGTGCACATACAGATTAACTTTCAGCAGGCTTGGTTTGCATGTCAATTTCCTCACTAATGTCAATCTGAGGCAGTCGGCAGATCTGTGCGCTGTTTTTTTTTTTTTTCCATTCTGATGATAGTGGGCTGATAGCCGTCCTAATAGTTGCACAATTGCTCTGATTCATGAAATGTTTGCAGAACTACCAACATTGTCTTGCAGAAATTGATTAAAGGCCTAAAAAATTATTAATGTTTCTCACTGTAGACTCACTTTATCAGTGGTTATCCAGCGTGGGTGGATGGCAAATGATTCCTCGCTCATTTGTGGCTCTTTAAGAGGTGACTTCATCAGCAGTGCTTGAAAGACACGGTGCCCCTGAGTAACAAATGATTACCCCTGAGTGAATCCCTAAAGTCTCCCTGCTAATGCAAAACAAAAGGTAGTCAGAATAGGGAGGCTGTGCCTTGCTTCAAGATCAATTTTTTTTTTTTATACCCAGCATCATTTTTTGCTTCACTGATCTATCACTAAACAACAGCTGCTGAGCAGAAGCCAAAGAGACACACTGCAGGGAGAATGAGGCAAAGTGGAAGAGGGAGAGACGTAGAGAAAGTAACAGAGAGAGAGAAAAGATGAGAAAAGGCATCTAAAATGGGAGACAGAGGAGTTTCAAGAGGCGAGGTCACTGGTGATAGCCTGAAGCTCTTAGGCAGCGGTGGCCCACTGAGAAGGAGAGCGAGAAGAGGGATCCTGGCAGGTCTGCCTCTCATGACGGATAACAAGTCACCTGAAAAGGCTTCCTGGGTGGCAGCCATTAGACAGACAATTTGCAATCATCCCCAGCCCAATTTCTCTCACCTTCTCCCCATTTCTTTCTCTCTCACTTTTTCTCATATTACTCAGCTTCTCGCTCTGGTGCCCCATAGACCTCAGCAGCTTGAGTGACAGGGACTTAACTAGTCTAGTCACACAAATGTGAGAGAGGAAATGAGGAAAAGAGAGGGGAGAATTTCATTCATCTCACAAATACCAAATAACCTCTGCTGCTTGGCCCATTTACATATTCCCTCCACATCCTCTGTTGGCCAGGTGCACTGTCCTGTTTCCAGTTTGTCTCATCTGGCAGTCGCCAGCAGCATGTGACACCACAGAGGTGTAACTACAGGAGCAGATGTAAGTGCACAAGTGCTTGGACTTTGCATCGCCACAAATAGAAAATGCAAAGTGCTGCGTTTGGATTCCTGCTTCAGATCTGTGACACTGTAATCGTGAAAAATGGAGGGAAATCATAGGAGGGGTTTTCATTGTTTTTTTGCTTCTAATTTCTTGCTTTCACAACTATGATTCAGACGGTTTCTGCTGCTCTAGTTTCCTAGAAGGCAGCCAGTGTGTGTTGAGGGAGGTGCCCTTCACTCGTATGTCCACTTCCATGTGTAAACCAGGGCTCTTAAAGACGCATTATGTAACTTTCCTAAACTCCAAGTTCCAAGGCTTGTTTGACGACACAGAGACGTCTATAAAGCAAATTTGGGACACTTTGTGACGTTCATACATGAAACAGATATAAACACACCGTTTCTTTCAAACCTGGACTGTGACTGATTCAGCAAAGAAATGCAAGACTATATTATAGGAGGAGGAAAGGAAAAGAAAGAGAAAAAAGGACAGAAGTGATGACAGTGTTTTGGTGGCTGGAGACAGCTCGTGGTTCAGGCAGGATGCAAGATGGATGACGGTGAAGCCGATGGCGGGGGATGAGATGTTGGGACAGTACGTAGTGTGTCTTCAGTATAGTGAGAAGTATAAAATACACTTCAGTTCTCCTCCATTACTCACTGACAGCTTTAAATGTGAGCTTTGCTATATTTTTGTTGACAAGTTTACATAGATATAAAAAAAAAACTAATACCAATAATGTGTTTACTTTTATTTGTTTATCATTATTTTCTTTTTTTTATGTTGGTTTATATGTACATGTGTATGGATATATGTTTGTAGGTATATATGTGAATCTCCGGGTACATATGTATGCATATATTTATATCTGCAAATAAAGGTTACCCTTGTGCTAATAAAAAAAAAAAATTATAAAAATAATACTTGTAAAAATAAGTGTCACTGTACATGTCTGTTGAATTAAAATATATTTTATGACAAAATAGGCCACTGTTTTGTTTTTCTTTTAAAATCATTCATTCATTTGTTGATTGGGCAAATTCAGCAGACTGTGACAAACCTTCATTTGCCTTTAAAACTAACAACATCCTTTCACCTCACTTTGAATTTAACTCAGGCGTCACAATCTTGAAGTTTTCCACATTAAACAACTTATAAGCAGAGATCACCTAAATCAAGTCAGTTTTACGTGCACTGATTCTTGACATTTTCAAAGACGCAGTCTAATCCAATTCAGTCACATTCACTTCATCTAATTATAATCCCATTTAATTACTCAGACTGATTATATAATCCATATCAGTGGCATTCATAATAATTGTTTTCATTTAATGTTAGTTCAATGAAAATAATTAGCCAGCTAAGAAAAACCAATGGATATCATCAAATCTGCTCGGCCTCTCATCGTAAGCGCGGAGGCTTCAACAGTCTTGGCGCTGTTGAATTTTCCCCATAAAAACTTGTTTTAAGCAAGAAAAAGATCAACTCCAGCAGAGGAAGATTCAGGAACGGCAGACATCTGCTTTGACCAGTCGGGGTGAACAGGTACAAGAAAGACCAGTTAGCATGCAACTCAATGCTAAGCCGGGAGCTCCTGCTAGATAGAAAACAGAAGCAGAAATTACAGCAATAATGATTTATATACTTGTATATACATGCATGAAAAGTAAATGAGACAGTCATCACAGGAAGACTTTATTCCTTCTATAAACTTCTTTTTTAGATGAACAAAGGAAGCTGAGTCATGTTTAGAACAAATGAAGGCGGTTTTTGTGTTTTTCTCACATTGTAGCGCCACATTATGCTCCATGAGTTTGGCTAAAGATCTTTTGACTCTGCTGTTATTTAGTGTATGGCAGAACTGACGATGTGTCATCTTGTCGTAGAGAAGCAGTGTGTGGTCCGGTCGCTTGTCTTCTTCTAGTGTAGTGCCATCATGAGTAAAATGTGTAACCATGCGCACCAACACGTGCAGTTTCCAGTGATGTACATGTTTCAGAATGGCACCTATTTCACATACAAGCCAGTCCAGTATCCAGTATATATGTACATATTATATATGTATATACATACATATATATATATATATATATATATATATATATATATATATATATATATATATATATATATATATATATATATATATATATATACATATATATATATATAAATATTGGAGTCAATCTTGCTCTGTGTCATCCTGACCAAAAAAGACTCAGACTCTGGGCCGTGATGTCTGTCCACTTCTCATCGGGGGAGTTTTTATACAATTAAAACCTATACTGTTATACAAATGCAATCAACATATTTTCTGACACACACTGGTTGAAATGATGAGGTCTGTAAAGCTGCAGATGCGTTCAGCACATCTGTACTTTCAGCACACAAGCGTGCCTATCAAGAATATCTGAATACTACGACTACCCCTGAACTAGGGGGCTTTTTTCAGTGAGAGGAAAGTTTTTTACCAGGGTGATGTCAGTAAAATCTTGACTGAATAAAAAAGTTAAGTGCTGGAGAAGAGGCTCTTTCAGGTTTGATAAAGACAGTCTGACTGCTTGCATGATTCACTCCAAAACAAAACAAAAAGATACAGCTGTGAGGTGCTTCTCTCACTTTTAAATGTCACATTGCCAACATGATGATGAAGAGCCAGCAATCAGGCCCAACGTCGTCTTTCTCCAAAGGTTCAGCCGTCTGTCGCTACCTGCTGTTGCACCCCCCTGCCACACACACACACACACACCACACTTTTATGTCCCGGTACTGTGATCTTCACACAGCAGACAAGCACACACACACACACAGAGATGGTAATTTCTGGAGAACAGGAAGCAAATGTTGGGCCATGAATTAACACATCATTAACACCTGAACAAGCACACAGACATCACTTTGCATTGTGCATTTGAGGACATTTTTTCTCCAACAATATTTGCCTCCTTTTCTTTGACTGTTGGGGGATCTGCCGCTGCCCCTCCACCCCCATGTTGTGTTTTTCAAGAAGAGCAATGCACCACACTGCAGACTGAGTCACACTCATCTTTCACTTTCAAACAATTCGGAGTGTTTTAGAAAGCAACACGCTGCACTGTGAGTATTCATTTCCTTTAATAGCACTTGAGCTGTACAAAATGTGGGAGCATGAGCATGTAGGAAAACAACTAATAGCACAAAATGGCAGTTAACAACACTGTTGACAAAAGCACCCGTGAGAAAGACAAAAAGAAAGTGAAAGGTGAAGTGAGACAGAAGATGAACAGATTTCCATCAGAGGCAATTTCGTCTCTATTAGTTTCTGCAGATTTAAATGAGACTGAATTCTGTGGAAATGGATTTTATGCTCCCAGTAAGGCCTTTACATTACGCTTTTTCAGCTTTACTGACTTGATATTAACCTGAGTCAAACATCAGTTAGATTTTCTGCCTGAAGGAAAGCAAGATGGTAAACGCATCCTAAAGACTGCAAGTAAAATAGCTTAGATTAACTTTTCTCAAATATTTTAGTAACACTGCCAATGCTACTATGCTAACTTTGGTCCAATGAGTCTAGACTTCACAAGAAGCTTTGCCTGTGATGATAATTACTACGGGGGAAACACCAGAACAGGGTTGTGCACATGGTGGTGTCCGTCAACCATTAAAAGCCTAACACGATATACTTGGTATACTTACAGTTTCTGTGACCATTCGCGTCACTTCATGTAAAAACTTTGTTTGAAATCCTGTTGAGCACAAACTGGTGCTTCTCTTCTGCCCCCCTGATAGATACCAGGAAACATAAAATGACACTATGATCAGTTTGACATGGTAAAAAATGGTAAATATTCAAAATAAATGTGTTATGTGTTACATTTATTTAAAGGGAAAAAAAATAAAAACTTGATACTTAAAACAATTAGATGTTGCTTACCATTTTTTGCATCAGGCCTTAAAGCTGGGGTAGGTAATGTTGAGGAGCTAGCTAGATGCGAAAGTGGCGCCCTGTCTTGGCTCCCCCCCCCCTCTGGTTTTGCTCCTTGCCTGATCCAAGGCTGTTTTCTTACCTCCACCAAGGAGTTAATGTTTTTAGCGGCGTTTATCTGTTTGTGATAAGATAACTCAAAAAGTTATGGATGGATTTTAATTCAATTTTCAGGAATTGTTGGAAATGTTTAAAGGAAGAAGAGATTTAATTTTGATGGAGATCCAGATCACCATTTAGATCCAGGAATTTTTTAAATGCCGTGGTGGAGATTTGCGCTCTCTGAGTGCTTTGCTGGTTCGCAGCTTTTTCCACCAACGATTTTCTCTTTCTCGGCTGTTTAGCGGGAGGAGGCAAATAAACCGAGCCGGGTCGGGAAATCCTTCCTGCATTTTCTCAGCCATGTTTGCCTTCAGAGTTTCTTCTTCACTACTTTGTATTTTCATCCTAACACGCTGTTTATATGCAGGGTGTGGCTATCAGGTATGCACTGCTGGAGGGGGAGGAGGGGAGCCGGGAGAAGAAACTTACGAAATACAAGAAATTAATAACTTCAATTTGGCCCGAACATTTTGATTGGTCAGTTTTTACAGATTTACAGTAAATTGAGGGGTCTAACTATATTTCTTATTGTTCATGATTACAGGATGTATAGACTACTATCAGGACGAGGAAACACTTCATCCAGAGTAAAATAAATGTCTCTGAGCAAGATTACCAAGTATAGCTTTAAAGGGGTGCATGATGTGTGTTGTAAACATTTTCATACTTTCTCACCATCAGTTGTTTATTAAAACTATCCGTTCAACCTTGGAAAGCAAAATGCAGAAGCAACAACTTTTGGCTTCATGCTTTTTATTACGCCCAGCTGAAAGAGCTGATTAATCCAACAATACTTATCGGAGCCGTGCTAGAAGAAAGTTCTGCCTGGCTGATGCTTCAAGAACAAGCCGCAAGATGCCCACATCTGTGAGAAAAATATTACATCATTTTGTTCTGGTGGCTTCAACAACACAAAAATGCTTACGTTTCTGAACAGAATATGTAACACGTTTGAGCCCGAGCATGGGGCCCCTGTGGGAAATCAACAAGTAAAACCTGAGTACAAATACTAAAGGATGGTAATCAAAACAACAGAAAACTAACCTTGAACTTCTTAAATCCTCACTTCTTTTAAGAAAAGGCAAAAAACAAAGAAAAATAATTCTCCAGCTCCAACAGAGTATAACAGAGAAGAGCGGTGTCATCTGTTTGATAAACCAGCTAAAGAAGACAAGCAAATATGTAAAGAATAACAACCCTAAAATTACACAGGCCAAAAAAACAAAAAACAAAACTACATGACCATGAAAATCCAACGAGAGATCATATTGGGTCACAGCAGCTATTCATCGACAGCTTCGCTGTCTGTTGAAGCAGGCAGAGTAATCGGAGCCTGCTCCTGACTGGACTGTGGGACCGACGGCTGGCCCAGTCAATCCATGCTGGAGATGAGCTGCAGGGAGAAAATAGTCTAAAGGTCCAGTTAAATAGTTAAACAAATGGCCTCCCATTGTCTTTTAACAAGCATTTTTCTGTGGCCCACCATGCCATTGCACAAAAAACGGATGTGGGAGAAAACTAAAGGCACTTAGGAAGAGATGACAACGTTCCTGTGAGAACTGGCGACATGCGACTGCAGTAGTCAATCTAAAAATGTTAAATAAATACCCTACATAAAGGTGCTTTAGATGTTTCATTGATGCACTCTCATCATGTCATCATGTTAGTATGTGTGGTATGCAGTTTTAAAACATGCATTTTCAGGCACACCCCACTGTCCATGTTGACGTCCACATGAATCATGTAATCCAGCTGGATCCACAGTTCTAACCACTGCTTTCAGTGTTGCAGCTGCAAGGGATTGTGGGTCAGATTTCCCTACACAATGGATGGTCCAGTGTAATTTATGCTTAAAGAGATACCAAAAGAATCAGTCGAGCTGCCTCTTTGGTATTTGAGAGAACTCAAACAGGCTGCCGCTTAAATACTTCCAGGTCATCTAACTCAGTTTGGAACAAAACACACCTGAGAACACTGGAAGGGACAACTGGGAGTCCTGAATGGGAATTTAAACAAAACCAAAACAAAGATAAAATAAAATGCATAAATGAAAGCCACCACCATTAAAATTTTGTTATCATAACTTTCAAATTAAAAAAATTCAACATAAAATACTTTACCTTAGTTAACTTGTTTAAAAACACTTTCAAACCCCTTTGCTTTATATGAAACAAAATTTATACATTTATGTCCCTAAATAATGTAAATCATTTTAGATGCGGTGATACGTGTCAAGATGGAAGCTGAGCAACAACATGTGAAACTTTCATCACTAAACGGATGGTCTGAAACAAAATCATTACTTTCATTTAAACTAAAATCTTAATTTTCTTCAGAAATATTTGTTAAGTTGTATAAAATGTTGTCCTTTTACAAACTACAGGGGAAGATTTTTCTATTGTTTTAATTCACATTAATTCTGCTTTTAAATGGTTCCATTTTGTTTGTTTTTTTTATTTACTTGTTTGTGTTTTTTACATGAAATTTGATGGTTAGATAATCATTTCAATCCAGATCCTGGTGGTTATATGTTGGATACTTTTAATTAAAGGACAGGAAAACATTGTGTTCTGGCAGGTTGTATATTGTGGCTACAATAAAATAAATAAACATGTCAAATTTGCTTTCACCTGAATGACAATGCGCCCATATCCAATTTTATGTTCTAAAAAGTCAAAAAAAATAATAAGCTGTAGTAAAAATAACTCTTTGCTTTTTGTTTTCAACCTTTGGATACAAATACCTCCCTAAAGAAAATTTATTTCTATCATTATCAATAAAGCCTCGATATAAAGATGGAACATCTTGTCCTCTTGAGGTGAAAAGACTCGGTTCTACAAAGCTTTAGCTTAAATTGTCTTCAGCATAATGTTTTCCTGCCTGCACGTCCCTAAATGTGTCTCAGTTCATAGTTCACTCAGAATCCTTTTTGCTTTTGTCAGAAAATTGCAGCTGTTTTCGTTGACAAGGTGCAGAAAACCCGCTGCATACTACTTACACAGCTGCAACCAGCAATTACATTGTGAGTTTAATGGAGCATTTAGCAGCTAAAGATCCAGGTATTTTTCGCAGGAGTTGGTGGAGGGTGAAACGAAGCTTGCAGGAGAGCACATACAGTGTTACCCAATCATTCGCTGGGTGCAACAAATGAATATAAAATGTCTCTCTCTTTGGTAATGAGCCAGAAACACCTGCCTTCTGGTGAAGTTATTGGCACATTACTGTATTTTCTCGCACTGTGCATTGTGATGAATTGAATGTGGAAGAAATCCCTGTTGGCGCTGAAAAGGTGAACTCATTAATTCCTATGACTTAAACAAGACTTTGAGTTTGAGAGTCAACAATTTGCTTTTCCTCCAGCAGCTTTCTCTGATTGGAGCAATGTATCAAGGGAAGTAAGCCATCGATCAGTCAACAAAAACTCTTTCTTCCCACACTCTTCTTTAAAGTGAGGATCGGATCTCTGTAGAGGAATCAGCGATCGTGGTGGATGGGTGGAGATGTATCTGAAAGAGGTTTTAGGTCTAACTAAAAGCATCCTGTGTCATCTTTTATTATTATCAGCCCAAATATTTACAGCTTCATCTACATGAGATGAGCTGTTGAGGTTAATATTACATTTTCCCATGTGTGAGCAGGCAGCATAAAGTCCTGACTCAAACAGAATAATGGGATTGGTCACATCAAGCATATCAGATCAACACATCCTTTTGCAGAATGAGAGTTAATAGTTTTTACAGCAGTTTTTTCATGTCCGTCCTTATGAAAATATTTCAAGAATGAGGTACAAATTAATGACATCTTGCTCTTCAAAATGTTGCTTTGCAGCATTTGTAATCATATACTCTGCAGGACATCACGATAATTAGAGTCTCTTTGGCTCAGAGAGGTTGCCAGAATTTCATTGTGATTGGCTTGAAGAACACCGTGCCACTTGTGGGAGATGACACGTTAATTACAATGTTTTTCTACTTAAAGATGTGAAGTTGATTGCTCAAATGACATTAAAATTACAGCTAACTCTTAACTGAAAAATGGCAGGTGACCACAGAACATCATTCTTGTTATTGTCCATGTCAAAGCTTCAGCTGTCGAGACCGAGTCATTGACATGTGTGAACGTCACAGAGTTGGTCGGGATCCAGCCGCTTCCGGCCGTTGCCAAAATGTTGCACAGATATTGCACTTGTCTTGGTTCACTTTGCATGCAGTGTCTTATTTGGCGGCACGGCGGTGCAGGCAGGGGGGCTGCTTCTTAGGAATATTTAGTGAGCATCTGGCACTCCCTGATGTCACTGTAATGTTTAGCCATCAAAGACTTAGACTTATACCCCTAATGCTTTAAATTCCACCTTAATTAAAGTCAGCAGCACTTTAATGCTTTACAGCACTGCAGGATGTAATGATGATGTCCAGTGTATGATTCGACGTATGTATCTATAAATAATTAGTCAACAAAAATGTTTGAATTGATGACAGTAGTTATGAAATGTGCATTTTCTTGTAGCGATAGCCAACACTTACTTCCATTAGTTGGTTAGCTTCTGTTAGCTCCTGTTAGCTCTGGGTTAGCTCAGATAGCTATTAGCTACAGGCAGGTCAAAGTTGGATTGACGTCAATCATCCACCCCCCTTACAGCCCCCCTCTCAGCCCCCCTCTCAGCTCCACCGCTTTGCTCATTTTTGTACTTTCCTGGAGAGACAACATGTCTGACGCTGCCAAGATGGCGATGGTAGGAACCGTCTCATAGCTTCAATTCAGCTCTTTAGAAATCTACAGGCGATGTCACAAAGGCTCTGTCCATCTATTGTATACACCCTATGATGTACAGCCATAAAGGCTGCCAACATGTGATGCCACAATATAAATGAATATTTTCACTGCCATCATCAACTGTGGTTCATAATCAACACTTTTTCTCATATTAACTATGCCCAAAACATTTTTAAAAACCCTGCCACTAAAAATGTTAATGCTTTGTTAATGCTTATTCTATACTCAATCCTGACACCCTCACCTGACTATATTTACTTTGCTGATTGTGTCTATGATAACTTGTCTATTTAATAAACTGTTTTTGTCTTTGTTTGGCTCTCACAACTTTTTTGACTGTTTCTGACATACAATAATATATAAACTCAACTGGTGTATATTTCAGAAGGTTTTTTTTTTTATTTGTTTGTTTTTAGTAAATTAAATTGTGCTGTTTTTCCCACTTGTGTTATAGTTTCCTGCAAACACTCCATCAGCTGTAAAGCCAGCAGCATTAATCAATTTGCATGCTCATAAATGTGTATTCACATTCTCGTGTGCATGATAAAAGCAGGAAATCTGCATCAGAACATTGCTCCATGGTGTTTAGTACAGTCAATAGTTCTCTAAATGACCGCTGGAAACTGGGGTCAGCCTCATCAAGGCACCTCATATTACATAACGCTGCTCTGTTGTGAGCTGTCGGTGGAAGCTGGTGATGCTCTGAACACCCTCTGGTGTCTTTGTCTGAAGATCTGCTGTTGTAAAAAAAGCTTTATATTATTATAATCTGTTATTTATTTCTTCTTCTTCTGTTTTCTTTAACTTAACCACATCATTTTGATGTCTGAATGCAGCCAAGCGGTGCCCAGACAGAACCAAGTCAAAAGAAAAGTCCTCCCAATGGATGAAAACTGGGGTCTCCAAGGTGAATTGAAGTGAAAGAACAGCAGTCCCTTGCCAGACTTGAATCCATGTCTCTGAAATGAAGGTCCCATGACATCTCCCACCACCACCCATCATCAGGACCTTCTTAGTCAGACTGCTGCTTATTCATAAGGCAACATTTGTTCCAGGAGTCAAATACTGCTCCAGCCTCTGCATCTTGGCAACGACACCAAAAGACACATTGTGTGTAGCCTAGAATCACTATTGACGTTGATAAAACTACAGTACTCGAAGCCCTTGGTTGGATTTTTTCTTTCTCTCTCATACTGAGCCAGAAACCTCCACTTTCAGTACCCCAATCCAGCAGACCTTTCAAAACCAGCAGACCTCCCCCATAACATCTTTGGAAGTTTATTCAGATACCATAAATATTATACAAAAAAAGGTCAAAAAGCTATTTATCTTTTTTCAGGTTGTTCAGATTTCTGGTCTGGAAATGAATGGAAATGAGTGCAAACAATGTGCACCAAAGCACAGAATTTCTGACTAAAAACATTTATCTTTGATGCCAGCCATGATTGCAGGAATTTAATGGTGTAAAAAACACACCGCTGTTAGGTAAGATGCTTTAAACAGGAGGCCTCGCCCACTCTGATTTTATTGCTTTACTCAGTTGTCTATCTCTCCCTCAATAAAACTCCATCTGCTCTCCATTTTGCAGGGCGCTTTTGACAAGCATCTCCTGTCCAAAATGGCAGATACAAATGCGCTGTGAAAATGTAAATCTATAGTTACCAAGTAATATGTGCTCATGATGAGCTGTTTGATGGCTTACAGCCACTATCAGCTCATATTAATCATATCTAACGACTTCAGATACGGCACTAAACAGTTTGCCCCACAGGATTTCCCTACCAGTGCAGCCAGCGCTCAATACGATGCCCAAGGCACAACACACGATGAGATGTGTGCATGTACCAGTGTGTTCGCATAGGAGTGGGAAAAAAGGAAGGTGGTTTGGCAAGACAGAGCGAGAAAGAGAGAGAGAGCTGCCTGATCTCAAGCGGCAAATTAGGGCCTCTCTGAAATCGATAGCAGGGGAGCCATGCACAGATTTCATTAGTTGGAAAACGTGTGCAGCTAAGGGGATGCAAACGGATATTGATGTTTGAGATTGATTGATCTCTTCTTTTCACAAAAATGTACACACTGAGTTGCAATGCAGAGTTTGTTTTGGTTCTGTTTGCTTTCTGAGAGCACATTCAGTCTTAAATACCAGTTTGCTCGTGACCTTTTCTGTCCAAAAAGCAAACAGAAAACAAACTCACTTTTTATTCAACATAGTCATCTGTTGAGCATGGATGTCGCATACATCTAAAATAGACTCAGTCGGTCAAATGACAGTCATACCCCTCCTGCCCATCCCACACCCATTATTCACTACCACAAAATCTGTTTTCCACTAGATCCAAAAATCAATGAGCAGAAGTGACATTCAGGCCTTTTGCATCTTAAGCAAGCCCACCTTGTCACAGAAACACATCTAATGCACTCTCTCAAGTAGCAGATGTGGCTCAAATACCACCTGCCCTTACATTTTAGTCTAATTAGGTTTCATGGTGGCTGTGGTTTGCCATGAAGGGAAGCCAAAGATGGCCAGAAAGGTGAGGTAATCACAGGAAAGTCAGTGTAGTTTAGGGTTAGCTGATGCACAGATTCCATGATATTACCGGAACACGCTAGCTGAAAGAAAAAACATCCACATGGTTGTTAAAGCAGAGTTAAAGACAAAGATTTACAGAAGTCAGTTGAAATTTTGATTTAGTTTCAAAGTCTTTTGACAAAAGGTTGAATTTACACCAGGATAGTGTGGAGGATGAGGTTTGATTGGGTGAGAAATTCTGAAAAATCTCATAATTTGGTTTGGTTTGCTTTTATGCTACATCTTAAAGAAATGCACCAAACTGAACAAGATTGCACAGTTACAACAGCAGCACATAAGGGGTGATATTCCCCAAGACAACCACCAACCAAGACAAAAGAAAAAAATTCAGCTCATTCTTTGGTCAGGACTGAATAACAGCTCATGTATGAGAAGTAGAAAATGGAACAACATAAATTTATGCAGTCTCTGTGAGTTTCCATTACATCTAAAACTGCACAAAAACTAAATATCGCAATAAAAAACGCCTACATTTTGAAAAAGTCCCTAATATTACTAAAAAGTTTTTATGCTTTCATGAGTTGGTTTTTCAGACATTTCTATATAGAAACATATTGCAAAAACGTAATGGCAACACTGTTTACGCATTGACGTTTCCCCGGACATGACGCGGGGGGCCATGACCAGTTCATTTCCAGTAAAGATGGTGTGGTGGGGAACAAACAGCAGGGAATTTCAGAGGTTTAGAAAAGAAAATACCGTTTGATTTCACATTGCAGGGAAACAGCAACAGTTAACTATTGAACCAACCGAGGCCCTGGTGGTCAAGCAAACCAGAGATTGCTTCTTTGGTTCTCTCTAGAGTTCAGATGCACATTCACACTGCTCCAAATGAACCATAGTATCCATGTAAGCAAGCAGTTTTGCAGTGTAAATGCACCATATATTATTTGATTTTAGTCATAATTATCTGAACCATTTCATTTTTAATAAACTACATAAAATAGCATTATATTGGACTGAAACTACAGCAGACTTAGTCCACATAATATCAAATATTAAATATAAGAATAAAAACTGTTTTTGTTCACCTTCAATATCTGAAATAATAGCCATGCCAGTGAAATAACACATTGTTGAAGGTGTTAGTAATGGTTCTCAGTAGTTCACTCTTGTCATCTGATGTCTCCTGTAACTGACACAAAAGAGGGACACAATACTTTTTAGTTTCTGGTACTTTACCGTTAGTAGCTTTTGATTTATTCTTTAGCTTTTCATGGATTTCAGAAATACTGGAATGCAAATGTTGCCTCAAATGAGTTGTTTTTTCATCAATTTTTTTTACATTTTTATTTATCTAACCTTTTGTTTATGCAGGCGATCCCACTGTGACCCAATATCTCATTTCAAGAGACACCTGTTGCTGATGAAATAACAAACTTTGTACATATTGTGGAATCCATGTTGCTTTCTCTTTCTCCCAGACATTGACATTCGTGTTATGAGATGGATTTAATTGTACCGTCCTCCCAGGGGTAGATCACGTTTGTTTCTTTGGTTAAATCTGTTTTAAACTCTCCCTGCATATGGAACTTTCTGACTACACTGATGTGTATTTTGGGCTTATTTTGATGGCGTGGTGGCATTTATCATGCACATTCCTGTGGTCGCCAATGTTCTGCACCGTCCTGCAGCTGAGAAACTGCTTTTCACAACTTTATCTGCCAGGATGCTGTGTCACCTTACAGCTGAGGTTTGCTTTGTGTGCTTTCTGCACTGCACCACACTGACCGCTTTGAACAAGCTCCCTGGTGGATCTAGCAAAGAAAATCAAGAGGACATTATGTCAGAGTGTGTGTGTTTGTGAGACCTTTAACTTTTAGCAAACAGGTGACCTGAGACTGCTGTCTCATTGTCTGTCAAGATCCTTCCTGGGATGCAGCTTTCTGCACCAGTCAGCATGCTTTTATGTTCTTCATCCTGTGGGACTGATTTTTCACCTGTCAATCAAAATCACACTCCTAATGTCCAAAAACACAAGCACAAATGTTGTGACACTGAATGGCTTGTGAGTAAAAAAACAAATGCGAGAAAATAAAACAAATGAGGCTCAGTTTGATTGAAATTAAATAGACATTAAAGAAAACTTGTTAATTTGAAGAAAAATCATTTGATATCTAAAGAAGATAATATATGAAATCCAACAGCAGGTGACCAAAGGGAAATGATCAAAATGAAAAATCAGAATAGCTTTTCTTACCTCCTCCAATGTGTTATTGTTTTAGCTCACATTAATTTGTCTGTCTGTCTTTTTATTATTCCCATCTCTGAGGATCGATCCTCCTCTAACTTAAATTCCATTAAATTTTAGTGATGATCTGGAAGGAACTGCGGACACAGGAAGCATTCTTTACCCCTTACAGTAAATGGTAAAGGTAAATGTCAAGCTTTCCCAGTCATACCGACCACTCAAAGTGCTTCACACCACTTGCCACATTCATCCATTCTCACACACTCATACTACACACTCATGACCCAGTAGGCACATCAGGGGGCAACTTGGGGTTCAGTGTCTTGCCCGGGACACTTCAGCATGTCGTCAGGGAAAACCTGGAATTGAATTGATCTCCTAACTTTCCAGTTGAAAGAAAAATGCTCTTCATCCTGAGCTGCAGCCGCAATGCAAAGTTATCATGTTCACATGTCCAAATGATATGGAAAATGTCTGAGAGATAGGTTAAACCAGTTGTATATGATAATGTTATTGTGAAACCAGTTTTATGATAAGACAGATTAAAAAAACAAACCCTAAAACAAAGGACCATTGGTTTTGGTGTATAATCAGACTTTTAAAATAAAAGTCTGAACTTAGAGTCAGTTGCCAAGTTAAAAAAAAAAAAAAAAACTTTACTAAATAAATAGTGTTATTTTGAACATGTCAAACAGCCTGGCTTTTCTGCTCTTTGTTTCCAGTCTGCAGACATAGAGCTCATTTGTAAATACACTGTTGTTGTTTATTTTACTGTTAAAAGGAAACAAAAGAACTTGAAACAAAGTTGTCATGTTTGTAATAAACACCTGACTAATATTAATATCATTGTTATTTCAAATGCAAAAGGTATGTTTTGATCAGCACTGAATGAAATAGTGTTTATCAAATTAATATGGGATTGTAATCTTTGACACTACACAATGAAATATAGACGATCTGCAAAGAAACTAAAAAAACAATGTAAGAAATTTGAAATCATAAAGTCATACTGATAAGAATGATAGAATAAATAAATCCCTTTTTTGTTTTATTTAGTCTTTCCATGCACATCATCGCAGACCCACCACATCTGGCCAGGTGTGCAAGCAATGTAGTTCCACCACCTTAAATTTTCATGACTCCTCTGACTTCCTGCTGCAATCTGATAAATGTGACTTCGCGATAGTCTTAAATGATTAATTGAGCTTGAGTATGTGCTTTAGAATTTCCATTCATTATGGCGCATCACATTTTATCTGCCTCGTATTTAATCATTTGCCATACGCATATTAATGATTACAGTGGTACCTGTGTAGTGGGAGTGTAAGTGTCTGCTTTTGTACGGTCACACTGCCTACAGCGCTGTCTGCCTGACACACATTCCCTCGGCTTCACTCTGCCTTAAAGTTACGCTGAGATGACTAATGCTTTTCATTATGGATGCTTGTCTTGACCATGCTTTCTTTCTTTAACCTGGCGTTATGCTTACTTCCTGGAAAAGTGAGTTAACTTCCAAGAGTGTGAGCACCTCTGTGTGTTGGCTGCAGTGCACAGGTTTTCTGTCAGTCTTTCACTTTGTTTTGTTCGCTTCTTCATTTGGAAACTTGGGGTGTTTTGGTGCCACTCGCTCAGGTTTTCACAACTCCTCAATACGCAAAAACAACATCCTGTTTCATCTGCAAACTAAAAGAATCACCAAAGAGTCGAAGGAAATTATCTAAACCAGAAAACAAACCAGTTTAGCCTCTTATGGAAATGATCAGGGTGGATAATTGGAAAAATAGGTAGATTTTTTGTTTCTTTCTATCATGAAAAACAAAAATGGAGAAAATGAAGGTTTAGGCTCACATTCAATAGCTGCATTCCCGAAAACGTAATTTAATTTCAAGATTTAATAAGTCATATGTTCGAGGTTTTAAAATGTTGCCCTGAGCTGTCCTAGGAATATTAAGAAGAAAAGCTTCGCTCATGTTGTTCCAGTGCAGCTCTAAACACTGAACTACCAAACACAATAAATCATTTCAGCTGCAAGGACACACGTGGTAAATACAAAGGAATTATACATATATAAATATACAGCATAATAAATTCTGTGATTTTAAATAAAATCTGTACAACCCCCAACTGCACCTTCATGTCTGCTTGTTCAGATCTTCACAACAGATGGAGAAAACTGTAAATGCAATTGGATGATGAGAATCTGTTAGCGTGAAATAGTTCCTGTCCTTCAGCATATTTAGCAGGTTTTGTAAAATTAAAAGAAATAAAAATAAAATGTGAATAAATGTCACATGTGTGGGACAGTTGTATGAACAGAAATAAGAATGGGGAGCCATGAATGAGCAGAAAACCATAAACATGCGCCCTGTGGTGATCTAGACTTGCCTTGTGCATTAAAACTACGTAATGCACGTCTTGTTATTTCATCCTCACTTACCCAAGTCCGGTCCTGAAGATTTACTAACCTCCAACAAACCTGAATCAAACAAGCGACCCGTTAGCAGGCCTCTGCAGAGCTGAGGGAGATGCAGATGAAGGAATTCAGCCAGTTGGAGAAGGGATGACTGAGACGCACCGCTGACCTGTCCAAGGTGAACCCCACCTTTCATCCATTGATTGCTAGGATAGGCTCCAGCATCCCGCAACCCTGACTTGGACTTATAGTCATGAAAATTAATGAATGAATGAAGAAGGGATGCATCCAAAAGTTGCCGGATGGTAGAGCTGGAGGACAAGACTTCAGCACATCTGCTTTAAAGCTGCTGTACTTCCGACATTTTTAATCGCATCCTGACATTTGTTCTGTACGTTCCTGGAGGGGTCAGAAAAAACGCTTCTTCTTTTATGTCACCATGTTACACACTCGCAGCTAGAGACTGATAATTTGGCCATTTTAAACATTTCTGCAAGCACATGCAAGAGGAGGAAGGGAAGAAAGGAAAGATGACAAGAGAAAGAAATCAGATGAAGGAAGAGACAGGATCCAAGATGGATGCTCTATTAGAGCCAAAGAGAGAAAATCTGCCACAGTTAAGTCATGCAGCGTTAGGAACAGCAAGGCAAGGTTGATATTAGTGTGTTTTACAAGACAATTCAAAGTAGTTGACATAAAAATAATAAGAACACTACAGCAAGTTACAAAATAGACATTTGGTCTTTTTGTTTAGTTAAATTTTCATGTTTTCATCACATATCTTAATGTCCTTATTAAATATAGGCAACTAGAAGAGCGCAGACCTTCGCCAAGCAGCTCATTTCTATTTATTTTGTGATTTCAATCCCCTTACAGTCTGCATTTCTACAATTCTATTAAAAATAGTCTAATGTTTATTGAAAACATTGCAGCCGTGTTACATTTCTTCATTTTCTTCTTTATTTCTACGGTAAAATAAACATCAATACATTCACAAACAAAACCATTTGGATTTGTGAGTATAATGGCATTGTGTAACAAAATATTGTTACATAATTTCTCTGTCTTTTAAAAATATCTAAAACCTAAAAATACTTTCCAAAATGTAATGGGATCTAACTTGGATCAAGACCCATCCTTAGAAAAAGTCTCAAAACTTCACCCTGTAGTTTTTCTGTAGAGTTTCTAAAATCAGACAGATGCAGGCAAAAACATCATGGATGAAATCAGTTTTATTTATTTATTTTACTCATTTTAGATTAGTCTCACTATAAAGGCCATAATATATTATTATAAATAATATTAAATATAACTGTCATATCTTCAAAAAGTAACAGAATTCAGGTGAAATGCTCAGAAATTGCCAGAACACCAGTGATGCTGAAGTGGTTGAGAAACATACTAAGCATCAGTCTTTTAGTTGATCAAATTTTCACTCTTATATTTAAAAAAAAAAACAAAAAACACAAGTTTCCTTCAGTTAATCACTTATGCAATCACACACTTTGCAGCTTTATTCTCATCCTACACTCTTAGCTGAATCACAAATTATTGTGAAGTGGATAGCTGTGGGTGTGTGAGGATGAAATATAATCAGAAACAGACACACTTTATTAATCCCCGAGACATTAGTAAAGACTGTAAAAGTTGGAAAATTGTAAAACTCTGGAAAAACAACTGCGGGATTATATAAATCCACTGTTTTTCTTCTGGTCTCCTCAGCCCTTCATGTCCAATGATATCTTTTCCCATGGATTGTCATAATGTGTTGGCAGTGAGAGTGGCTGCACGGTGGGTCCACTTTGAAACACATGCAATGAAGCAGTTTTAGTCTTACTGGTGCAGAATGACTTGTCCTACACACAGTTTAATGCTCACAATGGCAGCCAAGCCTATATAGGCACAAAGTCTTTCAAAACCAAACTATCAAGATAAAAATATCAGACAAGCTAACTGATACCCAATAAAGCCTAAAATAATCCAAAACATCGACTCTGAAACACTATCCCAAGCACACATGAAGATTTCAGCTGCCTTTTTTCTAGACGGAGACATCCCAGCACATCTGTGTCTTGCAGCAGAGATTACTTTCCTTTCTGAGCTTCAGCACTGAGGAAGAGGATGACTATACAGGTAGGGATAGAGTGGTGGGCGTGTGAGTGTGGAATAAGGGGGGCTACTACTTAAGCTGAGTCAGAACAACTACCTCCCTTTCCCAGAAGAAGGATTTTCTCCACGAGACATCAATCCTGTTTCTCCCCTTTTCTCTTTGCACAGGTCGGTTATATCTTTATTACATGAAAATGCAGATTTCTGAGCTCAGAAAGACTGATGATAGGGCAAGGTTGCAGAATCTCTCATTTCTTAGATATGGGCTGCATATACAGTAGGCATATTGCAAATGAGGAGTTCACGGTCATAAACAAAGGCAGGATTTCACTAATCTAATGTTGACTTACTTTGAATCGCAGCCATAACCTCCAACAACATTAGTGTGGATTCAGCTTGACACTTTGAAAGATCAGCACCTTTGCTTGGGTGGGAAAAGGTGTTGGTTTTGGCACCTTGCAGCACAGGATTGATGCCCCAGATCGAAAACTAAAGGTTTGCAGGTCGTTTTTTTTTTTTATTATTATTATTCATTTCAAATAATATTCAAAAATAATTTGCAAATGTCTGTTTGCAAAGGGCTTCAATTGGGTTTTAAAGACAATCAGCTGAGTGTGACCTCTAAATATGCTAACTTTGGGGAATTTGGTGCATTCAGCAGTTTTCGTACTCGCACTTTTTTTGTGTGTGTCGGCTTGTGGCTGCACAACCACCACAGCAGCAGTACTGGAAGCCCTAAACTTAAGGCGTCGAACAATTATGCCGCAGCTGTGAGAAAAACAAATGCTGGAAAGGTCACAGTTATGTGTTCATAATGTTTTTTTCAGCTGTGGAGAGTGTTTAATGTCAAGCTTGTCTGCTGGTGGATTTAATTAGTCTTGAAGGAATAACAACCCATAAACATGTTTCTGTTTACAAAATGAGACAACGACATCTTAAACATTTAGATCAGCAAATATGAGTTATGGAAATTACCCCACATGTCAAGAAGTGCCTGTGAAAAACTTGATTGCCTCTTGTGGCCACGCTGGACAAATAAACACAACAACCCTCTCGTTTTCAGTGGCCCTCGCTATCCATTTCTCCTGCCTTGCTGTTTGCGTCTGAGAGGACAAAACCTCTCCTTGACTTCACCGGGCAGAAAGCAGGTCGCATGCAGACAGGAAAATACTCACATTTACACCTACAGGCAATGGAAAGTTTCCACTTCATTTAACCTTCATGTCTTTAACACCAACTACAAAATCACCTTGGCTCTTTTCCACCGTTTGCTATACTCATAGTAAGCCACGGATTTCTCATAATGTTTCACGAAATGAAATAGTAATTACATCATGTGGGAAGTGGAATTAGATTGACTGTTTCCCATAAGTTTCACAACTCTGCAAGGGGCCTGTGAAAAGATGCTTTTAAACGACTTAAAAGCCTCCCACACATCACGTCTACGCAGAGAAATATGGAAAACGATTAGTTAACCTGCAATGCATTTTAAAGATGTTTTTTTTTAATTAGTAGTATCATAAAGCAGTTAGAGAACTGTGAGTTGGAGAAGCAGATTATTTCCTGACAGGTGAGCTAAAGCTGAAAAAAGATCACAACAGTGATACATGGAAAGCTCATTTTATGTGGTCACACAATACAACGCAAACTCCATCAAGTCGGGATGTTGGGGGGATAAAAAAAGAAGAATGCAATGATTTGCAAATTCATTTAAACCAATATTAAACTGAATACATCACAAAGACAAGATATTTAATCTTTAAGCTTTAGCAAATATTCACTTATTTTGAATTTGATGCCTGCAACACACTCAGACGGGGGCAACAAAAGACTGGGGAAGATGAGGAATGTTAAAAATAAAAACACCTGAATGAAGCATTTGACAGGTGAAAAGGTTTACTGGAAACAGTTGAGTGCCATGATTGGGTATAAAAGGTGCTTCCATCAAAGATTCTGCAATTCACAGGAAACAAACGAGGCAAGGTTCACCACTTTGTGTGACAACCACAACTGGGAGAGCAAGTCGTCCAACAATTTATTAAACAATGGTTTTGTCAACATACAGTAGAAAGGAATTTAGGAATTCCATCACTTTCAGTCTTTAATTTTATCAAACGATTCAGAGAATCTGGAGAAATCTCTGCAAAAACCCAGCAAGGCCAAAAACTAACAAAGTGACTTTAACCCTTAAGGTGGTACTGCAGAAAAACCTACATCATACGGTCCAGACTTGTCTCCGATTGGAAATGGCGCATTTTGAAGCACAATTGATGGAAGGATGGAAACTGAAGTCATACATTAAGCAAGAATGGGAAATAATTCCACCTACAAAGCTTCAACAACTAGTTCCCCAGTTCCTAAATGCTTATTGAGTGATGTAACATAATCATAAAACATAACATTGTCCCAATGTTTTCTTTGAACTTGTAACAGGCATTATCAATGTCAGGGGGTGTGGGTTCTTTTCAGGATCCACCAGAGGGAGCCAGAGGAACCATTTTCTGGAGGGTGTTTTCACCACAGGTGTGCAGACCTGCACACCTGTAGAGAATTAGAGATCTTCTGCCAGCACTATATCTGCAGCTGATTGCCAGTCCTTCGTCGCTTGAGCGTTGAGCCTCTGTGGTAAAACCTAAGCCCTCCAGCGAGTTCCTGTATCCTCTAACGTTTGAGAGACTTTACAAATTCTTGTTTTTTCCAGAGACACTCCTTTGTGGACTCTCCAGAGCTACCTGCGATTTCCCTCCCAGCAGCCAATCATCACCAGCAACCACTCCCTACCAATAACCTGGCTTTCTCTTCACTGGCTATCCTCCGGATCTGATCAGCTTGTCGCTGCCTATCTGCCCTCCACCGAAAGGACCCTCACTGGCACCCACTGCCAACATCCATCCTCTCGGACCTCCTGACACCACCCGAATTCACGGCAACTCCGAAACAAGTAGGACACCTTCACTTCCCTGAGAATTATTCCATCATTTCCATTACTCATACATCTATCTTTGCAGAGAACCCCGCCTTCGGGTCTTTCCGGAACCATCCCCTCAGTTCACCAAATAAACCATTTTCACATTCTCCAGATTGCTTAATCGTGCATGTGGGTCCAACATCTTCACACCATGACAATCAATATTTGCAAATAAAAAAAAAAAAAAAACAACAAAATGAACAAAAATAAAAAAACAACAGTTTATCAGTTTTAACATTGTGTTTTGCAGTGTGTTCAACTTAATATATGTTAAAAAGGATTTTTCAATTTTTATTGTTTTCTGTTTTAACATTTACGCTGTATCTCAACTTAATTGAAATTAGGGTTTTAAAATAAACTTTAAACAATATATATATATATTTTTTATTTTATTATTATTTATATAAAGGGGTTTTCCTTTGTAATAGGTGTGACAAATTTAACGATTAGATCAAATAAGCATGTGATGGATCAGACATTTTAATGTGATTCTAACAAGTATAAAAACAATCAGAGAAGAACAAACATGAAGGGAAATATTAATTACGAAAAGCAAGTTAGCATGATTAGCTAATGATTGCTAATGTGCTCATGTCCCTGTCAAGTCTGACTTTACATATGTGAGTCTAAGATAACTAGAGGTTTGAGTTTTAAACAGGACATGAATGTTAATGACTTTTATGGTTATATGCTATATGACATTTGACACACACATAATAAAGCAACAGTAGGAGTTGTGGCAGAGTAGTGAGGGTTATTCAACAGAGAGCTCTGTGCTTGTCATATTAGCACACTTCATGTGTCTTTTGGGCTGCATTTCAACATTCCACTATCTGCATCTCTTTTACACCAGCGTGTTAGAAGTTTTATGCAAATGGAGACATCTCCTATCAATCTCACACAATTTTGTTGCTCTTAAGTCCGAAGCAATCTCTAAGTACATTCTCATGTCATTTATAATGTGGGTTACATGTAGTCCCAATCGTAGTTGCAGCAGCATCAGTTTAAGTTTTTCACCTGTTCAGTGTGCACCGAGGCCAGTAAGCTAAGTCTGTTAGCCGCATCAGAGCTAACGTTTTGGGTTTTGTGTCCTGAAAAGCTGGAGGACAGACAGCATGCAGTAAAACAACATTACTGGTGATGAATATTCCTGTAAACAGCCACGAAAAAATGTATCTGCATTGTCACATGTACTGCTGACTTTGCAGACATGTATATTTTCACTGAATAGTTTGTCTTTGGCGCCTTGTGATGAACTGGCAGCCTGTCCAGGCTAGCTATCCTGCCTCTCACACGATGATTGCTGGGATACGCTCCAGCTTCCTGGTGACTCTTGATTGGTTTAAGCAGCTCAGAAAATGGATGAATGGATGGATTATGTGTATAAACTGGAAGTGATTGTGTTGAATCATTGGGCTGCATGGTGGTGTGGTGGTTAGCACTGTGGCATGTGTGGGTTCTCTCCAGGTACTCCCACTTCCTTCCACCATCCAAAGACATGGATGTTGGATACATTTTTTACACTAAACTGTCTTAAGGAGTGAGTGGGAATAGTTGTTTGTCTATGTTGGCACTGTAGCCTCTTGCCTGCTAATTGCTGGGATAGAGTCCAGCTCCTCTGTGACCCTGAACTGGAATAAGCAGTAAAGTATATGAATTAATGTGTTAAATCAAGCATGTGCTATTGTCTCATGTTCATTGCCAGCTACTAATGAATAAATATCATATCGGGACAGAATTTTTGATACTGGCAAACATCAAATCCATAACATCTGAATTTATATGTGACTTACAGCCCACAGTCGTACCTTTAGTGTTATGTTATACACAGGAAAGAATAAATGTAAATATAACGTTGCATTTCTGCAACAAGACGACCAAACATGTTGAACTCTGTCATCAACCTGGAAAGGCTTTTCTACATAAACAGACTTTTACACAAGAAACGAAAAGCTGTCAAAGCAACGAGACATTTTAAGCTTCAAATTGCAATTAAAATGATTTTTTTTTCTTCTACAACACAATTAACTCTTAACATTTTCTCTCTAAATATGTTCAAGTTTTGCAATGATGAAATGATACCAATAAATGTGTAAAGTTTAAGCCAAGCAAGTGCTCTGTGTTTATGTTTCACAGAGAAAACATGAGGTCGTTATTTTCTTATTAATAATTTCTTCTCTTTATTATATTTTCAGCAGACAGATTTTCATGCGGATTGTGCTAATGCTGTATGCAAAATTAATACTGTCTATTATCAAATTGGATTACATTTCCCATTTTAATTATCTGGCCTCTTGGGTTCCAGGCAGGCTGTACAAGTGGTGTTTGGATGTGTAAGAAACAAAGCACGCCAAAGCAAATGCAGAATTATGTAGGAGTAAATGTACATGAATTTATAGTAATGAAATGAATATATTAGCTTTTGTATGGAAATGTCTGCATTGCATATCTGTATGCGTCAGCGACAGAACGTTTCCAAACTTTCCAAAGTCCATGAATTTTCATGGCTCCATCGACGGTCTGGTCGCAGGTGACCCACAACTCCACACTGCGTCAGCGCGGCTGTCGCTGCCGTCTTGTCCTTGTTATGCCAGATGCCTCATGCGCTACAGATGTTTACCAAGCACATGCGTCAGTCGCCCCATGGCGATGGAGCCGGTACGAGGATAGATGGAAGAAAAGAAAGAGCACCTCCTCCTTTTCCTCCTCCTCCTCCTGCACAAGGTTAATCTCATCCTCAGCCACAACTAGGATGTCACCCTAATGAAGCCCCAACAGACAAACACTTAATAACAAGAGTTAAGAGTAAATTAACCTTGAAGACTTTACACGCATCTCCTCTTTTCTCGTACACTATATGTGTGTGTTTCCTGTGATCAAGGACGGGCATTCATTTAGCTAGAGGAGGTCAGAACAAAAACATTCCCTTGATGGTTGCAGATTTCCCTCCGTCGTCCATGGAGTGGCGAGGAGACGCTCCGCCTCTGTTTTCTGCTTTAACGTTGCCTGAGGCAGATAAGAAGCTACAAGCGGCTCTCCCTCCAGCTCGCTGCTTCTCTTCCCTCCTCTTTCTGCTGATCAATGCTCTTAATTATGGCAATCAATCAGGAAAATGAAAGATTTACTCTCCAATATTCATTTTGCTCGGCATCGATTGGGGAGAGAAGAGTATTCCTGCCATTAATGCCTTTTGAGGTGCCGTATTGAGTTGCTTGCCTCTAAAAACAAGTCGTTCATCTTTCATTTCAGCAGTTTTATTACACCTTTAAACATAATTAGAAACAGATAACAGTCACTTGAGGTGATATTTACTAAACTATTTGATAATCTTGCTTTTTCACGTTAGATAATTATGTTCAACTTAGGTGTCAATTCCTTTGTGTAAATGTTCTCCTACACTGATTTTTCTCATCTGTTAAAATTAATTTTGTGTCTGTCCTGTGGAGACAGACTTCGCTGCTGTCATGCAGCAACCTGGTATCTCCACTGTGCCTGTTTCCTCGCACAGTAACAACAGTGCCATGCATTTAAAATGGTCAATCAGGCTCATTTGCAAAGTTTTTGCTTCACAAAAAACACTTTTGTGTCTCCAGCATGCGGTGACACAATGAAGCCGGGTCTTTTGTGCTGACTCGGAGTACGTGATGGCAGCTGGTGCTAATGATACGCCACTCACTGAACCACCAGGGGCAGACAACATGCCACACTGACAACAGGATTCACGCCACGAGCCGATCCTGCCTGTAATATGATGCCGCGTTATCGGATCAGCTGATCAAAGGCTGCTAGGAAACTTGAAAGCTCTGAGCTGCCTCTGCAGCTAAGTTCACACACCTCCTTTAACCTGTCTTGCAGTGTGATTTCTGTGAAGTGACACTGCTCTCAGTCAACGCGGCAGCTGTCTTGTGGCCACGTGGCAACAGAGGCCTCAGTCAGTCAAAGATTTGCTTGGCTAGCATGTATTTGGCCGGTTGTTTCGTTCTGCCCGTGATCCCAGTTATCATCACACATCTCATCTTGACGCTGACATGACGCCTGTTCAGTAGCATAACACAACATAATACTTTTAAGCCAGGGTGCAGAATCGTCTACTTTATCCCCGTCTTGCCTTTCTTTTGTCAGTGTATACATGCTCCTCAGCTAAAGCGAGAAAAGTGGAGCAGGTTTTGTTGATGACTTAAGGGATGGAAAGCACACCGGGACCTCTAATGCACCTAGTATTTAAATAATCCCCGGGTCTCCTCCATCCTTTTGATGCCTTTGTTCACTTTGAAAAGTTATCACCATACAGCCTGTACTGTTGGTTTCGGGATGAAGAGAGAGAGAGAGAGCGAGAGAAGGAGATGTTGAATCATGCTGCCATACTTTTTTTTTTTTTTTTTTACAGCATCCAGTTCCCAAAGCGTGAAAGAACATCTGAATACACATACGAAATCTTATCTCACTCCTGCTGTACTTCCGAATTCTGCTTTTTCCAGGCACTGCTGAAAGCAGGGGGAAAAGGGAACCCAGGAATAATCAGCCATGCTTATCTTCCCGCAGTACTGAGGAGAGCCATAATGAGACTCACTCATCCATAGTGGAGAGCTTAATAATTCATTGTGGTAGCTTTGCAGGTGAACCCTATCACATTACAATTTAAAAGCTCTAAAGCTAGTATTGCTGAAGGGGAGAGCAGTAAGGCTGAATGCTGGGCTGAAAAACCCTTGTGCATAAATGTACCCAGACATCACATAAAGTCATTTACACACACACACATACACACACGTAATGAGCTCCGGTTTTCTCTAAACCAACGTGTATTGAAGCACGTGAGTCTCTCTGCAAAACAGTCTCCACCATAAACATCCACTAAGTGGTACTCTAATGTGGTAAACACAAACAACACTGTGAAGTAGCCCATTGTTTTCCTCTTAATTCGAGAGGCACCCATCATATTAGCAATGGTGCCTCACCCCATACCCACGGAGCAAAAGTTAACATTCTGTCAGCACAGAAAAAGTGCTTAAAACAAAGCACTTTATTCATTTCGTCTCAAGGGCAAGATTTATCTTCAAGTCCTGTTTTTTTTTTTCTTTCATACAACCTACCTCACCCCATCTCACCCACCTCTTGGCAAGGCGCCATGGAAGCTCTTGTAAGGAGGGGGAACATTAGTATTTCTGTGAGTCGACACTCTTGTTTTCATGTGGACCTTTGCTCTGATTAAGGATATAGAAGAGTCTGCTGGCATTTTTTATTCCCTCCTAAAACTCATTTTCTCACAGGGAACCTTCAGACATTCTACAAAGATGGGGTCGGCTTTGTCATTGACCTCTGGCACCGACTGTCTGTGGAGCACATCCCAGATGGGTTGGACCATGGCCCACACGTCTTCCTCTCTCTTTCTGTGCCTTTCTCTCTATCTGTTGCTCTCTCCCTCCAGCATCCTCCTCGTAGGACACGGCAAAGAGCTTGGGACGTTTGGCACAAGGACTGCATACAGAAGTGACCTTGCAGAGCTGCCTAATGGAGAACTTGGCGTCATTCCACCGTTTCTCAGCCAGCAGACATGCACCCCCTCCACCAACCGTCACCTCCTCTTGGTCTATAGATCTGGGCTATACTCACCTCTAACCCATCCTCCCCCAACATCCCCACCCGGGAGCTGGGACACATCAAATCAGTGACATTAATTGTCACCAGCAACAGCGGCTGATAAAAGCTCCCTGCCCCGCTTCGCTGCGGGGATGCAGCCGAGCCACGAGGGAATTCACTTGGCTTGAAGGAAGCCATGCCATGAGATGACAGAATAAGCGCGTGCGTGTGTGTTTGCTTGGGTGTTTTGCACATCATGACTGAGTGTTTGCAAACGCAATGATGAGAAATGTCAGAACATGTTGGAATCTCATTAGCCCACTGTAACCCTCAGGAAATAAGTGTGATGGGATTAACTGATAAGTAGATAATTCACATCTAAGTGCATTATCTTGGGATAAAACCCTGGATAAGTCATGTTAGATTATGTGCTACAGTATCGCTACTCTGCAACATTATGACAAACTTTCTGCACAGATCGTGACTGGAGAACAATAGTGTCCAACAGTTATTAGATGTTTATAAGCTTTAAATTTACTTAGTTAATGTGAATCTTTAATGAATGTTTATGACATGAATTTCAATAATAATTAACAAATTCAACAAACAGTGCAGAGAAAGTGAAATGTTTAAATAGAACTGCATTAACTCCATTAGAAAGGGAACATCTTGCCTTCAGTAAAACACGGTAGTGGTTGCATCATGCTAAGGAGCCACTTTGATGCCATCTGACACATCCTACAGTATGAAAGAATTGTTAAACATGAGGGAAAAGGATGGACTGTTTAATCTGGCTAGCTATGATTCCTGAGCTAAAGTCAGCTGAAAGCCAGAACTGAAACATGCTGTTACTAAAGAACAAATGCATTCAGGTCTTATAACACATGAAAAGTGCTTGAAACCATCTGCAAACAGGGTTAAAACACTTTTGGATATCCCACCCAGAACTATAAATACTTCCGTTATGCCCTTTCCTCAGTATTTTCAAGCCATTTCAGATTCGATCCATTTTACAATTTAACAGTTTAAGATTTTAGCAGAACTGTTTCTTGTATGGGCTGCACGGTGGCATGGTGGTTAGCACTCACAGCAAGAAGGCTGCTGGTTCAATCCTCAGATGGGATGAGGTTTGGACAGAGACCTTTCTGTGTGGAGTTTGCATGTTCTCTCCGGGTACTCCGGCTTCCTCCCACCGTCCAAAGACATGCATGTTAGAACAACAACAACAAAGTGTGTTCAGTGAGAGGCTTCTTCAGGTCCGATGCAAGACTGAAAGCTACAGAAGATCATTCCTGCCAGCAGCCATCAGCCTCCAGAACAAGACCTCCTCAAATTAATTATTATACGCTACAATATTGAATTTCCCTTTGGGGATTAATGAAGTAGTTTTCATTTCATTTTCATGTTAGGTTGATCGGTTACTCTAATTTGCCCATAGGTGTGTGTGTGTGTGTGTGTGTGAGTTGTTTGTCTCTGTGTGGCCCTGCGATGGACTGGAGAGCTGTCCAGGGTGTACCCTGCCTTTCACCCAAAGACTGCTGGGATAGGCTCCAGCTTCCCCACGACCCTTAATCGGATTAATCGGTTAGGATAATGAATGAATGAATGTTTCCTGTATTCACCCTATATATCAGGGATCCCCAATCCTGGTCCTCAAGGACCGATGTCCTGCAGGTTTTCCAAGTGTCCCTCTGCAACACTTGATTCAAATTAATATGTATGTAGCAGACATGAGCAGAGCTTGTCTGAGTCTGAGTTAGGTGTGTTCCAGCAGGAACACTTGGAAAACCTGCAGGACACCGGTCCTTGAGGACCAGGGTTGGGGACCTCTGCTATATATGATGCATAAAGTTTCTGAGACATTTGGCTACACTTTATGATAAAAACGTTGCCAAAATCCCATGATGATTCTTGCCTTCTGCCCGTAATGGACACCAGAGAGCTGAAGATTACAGAGTACTATGAGAATTTTGACTTGTCACATGGTAATTAATGGTAAATATAATTTAGAAAGGGAACTTTTTAAAAACATTTTACAAATAAAAATCTCATATTAAAAGAACTATTTTCTCACCATTTTCTCCTGGGTTGGGTCTCAAAGTGTTACACAACCAGTTTTTGATTGTTCAGTTTTTTTTGTTTTTTTTTTCTGTCAAACTTAGTATCATATCTAAATATCTGCATGGGGTGGTTTTATGGCGATTACCAATAGGAAGACTCCTGGTTTGCACCTTGGCTCTCTGTGTGGCGTTTGTATGCATTTCTTTAGGCGCTTCAGTCTCCATTCAGGCTGATTATCTGTTTACTGTCCAGAGTTTGCTCCACTTCTCCTCCCATAACATCTCCAATAGACTTCATTTCCCTGCAAACCTGAACTGCACCATGTAGCTGTACGGGATGGATACTTGGATGGAATCTATCAGAGATCGCTTTGGCTGATATCTTTGACATGTACTGATATTTTCTGATGTTGCTTTGTAAAGCTGCAATGTGTGAGATGTGTATGATTTACTGATTGAAAGAATAATTTAGTTCTCTGTCCTTTTCTGAATTAGGTATGCCGACATGTGTGTCCTGCAGGTAACAGGAGATGCCGACTACTCCTGACACTTCACCTCCAGTTGTGTGTCTAACCAACAGTTAAAGGTGTTTTTCCCTGGGATTCCAGTTTCACATATCTTCTGTTATCCTTTATTTTGCTCTGACATTACAACGACCACATCTATTTTTGCAGGTGTAATAAATTCCCTGTTTCTGAGTCGGCCTGAATCAGCCTTTTTCATTTGAATCCGAGTTGGTTTGCTCGGAAAGTCCGCTTTGTTTGGGGAAATGTGAATGTGCCAAACAACATCGGATTCAGACCAAAGAAGCAGACTCGGTGCTCCTACAAATGTAGGTCTGGTCATGTTTCAAGCGGACCAAATACTGGAACCGGACTACAAAAAAAAAGTCCCTTCCTGCATTTGTCGTAGAATTGCATTGAGGGTAAATACATAGCAATGGCAGTAAGGGTCCTCTGCCTCGTCTGTAGTTCAAACTGCATCTATTTTTACAGTGCATTTCTGCAGTATACATGCATAAGTCAAAATAAAAACCCAAGACAGCGACAGTTTTGTCTTCATGTTTAACTGGCATCTGGAGTTTTCTTCTTCACGCGGGTCTTGTTCTTTCTTTTGCTAAATACTTCTGCAGCGCCACCTTTGGTGGGAATGGGGATTTCTTATTGTAAAACTTTGGCTGGTTACATCAAAGTGCAGCGTGAACGCAATCTTCAATCTGAATGGATACACCCCCTTACAACTGAGCTGAGTCCCCAATCCGACCGAGTCAAGTGGACTATCCTGATGTGAATGCACCCTGAACTGCGGTAAATGCAGCACTTCCTTTTCCTCCTGCAGGTTTTAAGTCAAAAGTTAATTAAGCAAGTTTTCAGGTTTCTTAAGCTGTGGATCAGAGTTTAATATTTATATCTGCAATGCAGCAATGTTTTCTTTTTGTGTTCTTTCTTTCGTCTGTGCTACTCCAAAGATCGCCCCCTTATTTACAATTTTTCTTTATTTGTTAATCAGAACACGTCCCTCCCAATCAAGACCCAAGCCTTAAAGCCTCAAACTGTGTTCCAGCTTGCACAGAACTTCAAGAACTGTGATATAACCACAGGACATAACCAGCTGAGCCATGAAAGGAGCATCTTAGAAAAAATCAATTCTGAAACTCACAGATTGCAGCAGCAGAGATCATTTCTCCTTCAAGTGTTGCTGAAGCATTTTGGTGGAGTTGTAAGGGTGGAAGAAACACTTTTCAGAGGCTGCAGAGAGGAACAGAGTGACTCACCATAATCCAAATGAGAAAAAAAAATATAGAAGAATTTCTTCAGGTGTTCTTGGGATAAAAAAGGGCTTAGTTTGAATACATTTCTCCTGCCTGCATGTGGTTTGCTTGGATGTGCAATTGGCCAGGCAAGTAGATAAGAGGCAGCTTAAGCTCACAGTCACCATGGATCACTCTGTTGGCCAGTATAAACAGGAAAAGGTAAATAAGCCAAATATTTGGCAGCTCACATTTGATCTAGCAGCATTTTCCACATGATTTCAAGGATTTTCTGTGAATTAAAGAAAGCCTCCGGTTGTTTCCTCCGAGAATCAGTGCCATCTTAGACCACTGTAACACTTAGATAAAAAAAAATCAATGACTAATGGCACATCCTCCCCAATGGCAGGGAAGAAAAATATTACACATGCTCCTTCCTTGTTTTTGCTGTTAGCAAAGAAGAATGTGGTAATGTCCAGCATTCCCATGTCAGCTGTCAGCCTGGTCTTGTTCAGTGATGAGTTAATGCTTAAAAGGCACACACTGCTCATGGTTATTTTCTGAATGCTAATGTTAACAACCATCAGTCCAAGCACATTTCAAGCATTTTATGAGTCATTTCTGTCATTGTATACAGTGTTTCATACAATCACTGCTGGTGATCACAGAAGTGGCGGCTACATACACATCAAGCAAAAAGTCAGAGAGCTCTTTGGATGATGACATAATGCACTATGACCTTTACACGTTCACTGTAACATGATGTTTTCCAACAAGATCATTTGGAAAAGAAAAATGAAGACAGAAAAACAAAAGATGAATGTGAAGCATAAATGGACCATTTATTGTTCGGGCTTGATGATAGCTTGTGTTTAAATAGTCCTCTTCATCATATTACTCACATTTTGACATTTAGACCGAGAAAAACATTAAACATGTGATGAATTATTGAAGAATTTTACATCATCGAACTCTGGCCCCTGACCCCACTCTGGCCCGCAGTGTAATTACATTTGGTCAACAGGGGAATGCCAAAGGATGACTACAGCTGGCCGGTCGGTATTATGCACCGCTTGTGCTGCCAAAATCACAAACCTCAGAACGGTGGTGGTTTGGTGCGTCAGTCAGGACCCGACCTTCTCCTTTGTTAGCAGTAGTCATAGTAACGTCAAGCTACTGCAGCAGAGATGGCAAAGTAAGTATATATATATATATATATATATATATATATATATATATATATATATATGTATATATATATATATATACGTATGTGTGTGTGAGTGTATTAAGACCACACACAGGAAAATAAAAAGCTATTTAAGACTAAACACCAGCAGTTACTGAGCTGCTGTAGAGTCACAGCAGAAGTCGAGCCATCTTTGTATGAATAGCACATAAAACTGCAACCAATTACTCAATCTGGTCCTGGAAGAGCCACAGTCCAGCAGGTTTTTCATTCCTGACTTAAATAAATGAGTTGTCCAGAACTTGATAGGCTGTTAGATCCACTGAATTTGATTCAGGTGTGTTGAAGCAGGAATACATTGAAAACTTGCAACAAGAAACAAGTAAACAAACAAAACTGTTATCAAAACAAGCATGGCTTCGGTGTTACTACAAGCGTGTAGTTCAGCCTCTCCACATTGCTCGATCCCAGTGGAAAACTGGTCTGAGATCTGCTGGATGAGTGTAAAGGGCTTTAAGTGACTTTTATTGTAAAAATATTTCACATCTGTAACAAACTAATTCACTGCATTAAGCACTCGGTTTTACCCCTGACTATATATATCATTTGTGCACAGGTGTAAAAATGTGTGAAACGTACTGAACACTGTGAATCACTTTCACACGTGTAGTAATATATAGAGGACTGAAACAGTCAAAATTAGAAATAAATACAGAAAATACAAATAAAAGTTTCTCAATAAATAAATTTATGCGCTAATAAATCAATCTTTTTTCTTTTTTAAAAATATTAATAAAATTAATTTAATTGATAAACGTCTTGTTGTTTCCAAATGTTTTAAATGAACTTTGTTTTAAATAATTCTATTTATTTTTACTTTGACAATCAAATTATTTATTCTTTTTTTTTACATTTTTTTGTCCAAAATGATTAGTTTCTGTATTTTTTTAAAATGCTCCTTTATCTTAATTCATAACAAATTTGCTTCTTTACTATTTTCAGTCTTGATGCATATTTAGTTTTGTGGTTCATTTTTTTAATTTCTGTACTCTTTTCAGCCTCATTATGTAAATGAGGAAGACATGGATGATGTCAACATATAACCTTGCCTGCGTTGCTCTCCTTATGACTTCAGGAGGGAGATGGAAGAGGTTGTTGTGGGAAGAAGAGGGTAGTGAATATGTCTGTATGTGTTTGTAACTTCAACAGCTTCAGTTCTCTACAGAAGCAGAGTTCAGGATGATGCTAACATCTGGTTCATATTTACCTGGTACTGTTATGATCATTTACCTTGTAGGAGCCATAATAGTATGTGTGGATATTCATGAGGTTGCGCAGGACGCTCAGCATCAGCATCGGCGTACCGGGTGTGTGTATGTGTGTGTCACAAAGTTTGAAAGGTACCAACTCACTGGTGTTTAGATGAATGGATGAGGAAGTGGGGTGAACTTGGAGGTAATCTAATTTTTGTTGACCGCGTATCGCATCACACATACTGGAGGAGTCTGTTAATGTTTATTCATGTGTTGGAAATAATCGTGGAACTTAATGAAAAGAATAAATGTGTCGCAATACAGAAGTATATTGGAGTTTATTGGAACGCGCGTCGGACAAAGAGCCCCGAGTTTAGCCCACAGCGGCCCTCATATAATTGAATTTTACCGCAACATACCTAAATTTACTAAAAATAACACAGATAAAACAAAACACTGCTGGACTCTGTAGCTTCCATCCATGCTGGCATGCAGACCTTCTACCAAAACTGGATAAAGCCAGGCCTCGAAGGTCACAGTCCTGCAGGTTTTGGATGATTCCTGCTTCAGCACACCTGAATTAGATTGATGAGTCAACAACTTTGACAGAGGCAGACAGAACCATAGCATCATACCTTTTTATTATGAAACAGTTTAGTAGTGGCTTGGTACACAAGCAGAAGTTGGCAGAAACATTCAACGTCTTTGTCTTTTCCTCCTTTACCCAAGGACCTGGCATTCCAATGTCCCATTTAATTTGATGACTTTAATTAACCATTAATTAAAATTCCACAACAATGGCTTGTAATTGAAATAAGAAGGCTCACATTGCCGACCAAAATACTCTGGTTATCAGAGAAGATTGTGAAGTTAACCCCTCTAAATGCTGTAAGTGTGACTTGAAGCCATTTCCGTGGTCATATTCCTTACAAAGGCAGAAATGTGTGTGTATAAAAATCACTCTTCAATAAGATTTATCTCCTGTAATGGCAACTGACCATCATGTCAGTAAACCTAAACAACCATATTGATTAGTAGTAAGCCTGTAGACAAACAAGCCATTCTTTGGGTTGTCAGCATGTCAATACATAAGCAAGTAATTGTTGTAAGCGCCTGACATTATCTGATGCCTTTCCAATCATACTTTTTTTTTTTAAGAAATACTCAGCAGGCACTTGTCTGTAATTATCTGTGAGGTTTTAAGAAAAAGCATGTATTTTTTAAAAAAAAAAAAAAGCCTTGCTTTGTATAGTTACACCTTTTTGTACTTTTTCTGTGAAATAATATTTAAACAATTGTGAATTTTTTAGCCACTTAGTGGAAACGCACAAGTTATATCAACCCTATTTAGACATTTTCCATCTTTTCGGGGTTATATGACGGCAAAAAGTGACACAGAACAACATTTGCATTAACTCAGGGTTCTTTCGGAACTGGAAGTCATTTGCTGTGGATCAAAGAAAAATGGATGTTGGTTGCATTTTCGTTGTAGTCGGGTTCTCTTTCACAAAAACAAATCAAGAGGAGCAAACATAAAGGTGAACAGAATGGGAAGTAGCTCATAGACGCACAGCTCCGCAGACTGTCCTCATGCATTAAGCCCGAGGCATAATGCATGAGGGCATCATTAAGCCCGTAGTAAAGAGGAAATTCGATTCCAAACAGACAATGAGACGAGGTGTGTTCTTATGCTCTGTTGCCACAAATAATGCAGCATTTTTTAGTCTTATTAAACAGCACATTCCCTGCATGTTATGAATAATGAGAAGCACATAGTGGCAGGTTGGAAGAGAGGAATAAAATAACTTGTGGAGTTTTATTCTGAAATCGCAGCAGTTTTTAGTTTTATTTTAGCTGCTGTTGATAGTGACAATACGCTCACTGTGACTTACTGCAATAATTACCTAATTATTTTTATATAAATAAACTCATAAAGAGATTTATTTTGGACTAGACAGAGTCAGAAGCATATCTTATTTATGTAATATATTTAGTTTTTACAGAAACTTGTTGGTAGGATGTGGTTAGTGGTTACATCTTGCTCTGTATGCAGCAGTTATTATTAATGTTTGCAACACATCCATCTATATCCATGCACCCAATCATTTAGAAAAGAGCTAAATGTATTGATCCAGAATGGAAGCATTAATCAAACACTGACACATTCTGTACAGTAACATGTATAAAGGAAAGAATGTGGAATTGTTTGTTTGCTTTGTTATAATAACCAAAATTTCTTATTATAATGTAAAGGAGAAGATGATGACGTGGTCTGTAACTATGATAAAGTTACACTCTGGTTGGTTTTAATAAACATATTTACTTTGAGGACGTAAATAGGCGTAAAGTTTACTCTGTGCACGCTTTAAGGCGGTGTTTCTCATTGTGAGACTCGCGAGCCGCATGCGGCTCACTGACTCTTGACTTGCGGCTCGTGAAGCAGCCACTGGCTTTCTGAAAATGTGATCTAAACAAGTCATAATGATCCTAAACGGTGCCGTTCCCTCCACAAAAAAGAGCTGCTTAAACTTTGCGGTTGTTAAGAGCCTAACTAAAGAGTTGCCAGTTTTGGGTAATTTCATGGCACTGAACTCCGCCAAAGAAGCTCCTCCGTCGGTAGCTCTGTATATATATTGAATAAGAAAAACCCACATTCTGGAGGCATTATTGGATTTTCACTACATACTGTTGCATAAGAATGCCATTACTCTGTGTAATGTTTAGGATAACCATTCTTTGCTAAAAATCCAAATGTTACTGATTTGGCAGCGTAGCAGGATACATATTGTGGGATGGGTTTTTTTTGGTTTATTTTTTTAATTAATACTGCGGATCACTGCTTTAAGGTGTAGTTTTCTTTTACATTATCTACATTTTTAACCTAATTTTATGTCTGATTGAGGAATTAAAATGTTTCTCAATACTTGAGTTGCTCTACAAAAAGATATGATACAATATGATATGATGTGATATGATATAATATGATATGATATTATATAATATGATACGATATGATATGATATGATATGACATGATATATGATATAATATGATATGATATATGATATGATATGATATGATATGATATGATATGATATGATATGATATATGATATATGATATGATATGATATGATATGATATATGATAATATATCATATGATATAATATGATATGATATTATATAATATGATATGATATGATATGATATGATATGATATGATATGATATGACATGATATATGATATGATATGACATGATATGATATGATATGATATATGGTATATTATATGATACTATATATGATATGATATGATATGATACTATATATGATATGATGTGATATGATATAATATGATATGATATTATATAATATGATATGATATGATATGACATGATATATGATATGATATGATATAATATGATATGATATGATATGATATGATATGATATGATATATGATATATGATATATGATATGATATGATATGATATGATATATGATAATATATCATATGATATAATATGATATGATATTATATAATATGATATGATATGATATGATATGATATGATATGATATGATATGATATGATATGACATGATATATGATATGATATGACATGATATGATATGATATGATATATGGTATATTATATGATACTATATATGATATGATATGATATGATACTATATATGATATGATGTGATATGATATAATATGATATGATATTATATAATATGATATGATATGATATGACATGATATATGATATGATATGATATAATATGATATGATATGATATGATATGATATGATATGATATGATATGACATGATATGACATGATATATGATATAATATGATATGATATGATATGATATATGATATGATACTATATATGATATGATATGATACTATATATGATATGATATGATATGATATGATATATGATATGATATGATATGATTTATGATATATGATATGATATGATATATGATATGATATGATATGATATGATATGATATGATATGATATATCATATGATATGATGTAATACAATACGATACGATATGATATATGATGATATATGATATAATATGATGTGATATTATATGATATATGATATATATGATATATGATATGATATATCATATGATATCATATATGATATGATATCATATGATATGATGTGATGTGATATGATATGATATGATATGATATGATATGATATGATACGATACGATATATGATATGATATGATATGATATATGATATGATACTATATATGATATGATATGATACTATATATGATATGATATGATATGATATATGATATGATATGATATGATATATGATATGATATGATATGATATGATATGATATGATTTATGATATGATATGATATGATATGATATATCATATGATATGATGTGATACAATACGATACGATACGATATATGATGATATATGATATAATATGATGTGATATTATATGATATATGATATATATGATATGATATGATATGATATATGATATATCATATGATATATGATATGATATCATATGATATATGATATGATATCATGATATGATGTGATTTGATATGATATGATATGATATGATACGATACGATACGATAGGATACGATATATGATATGATATGATATGATATGATATGATATGATATGAATGGAAGTGAATTTTTTAAATGATCATCTGATGTCATTTCAGATCATTTATTGGATCCTATATTAAAAACAGAATTAAACATATTGTAGCAGAATTTGTGATATTGGCCATTTATCAATCACTACTGTCCATTAAAATGAAATAATATAAGATTTATTATGTACACCCCAGCGATTAAAGAAAAACATGGTTTTTCAGGGCGTATTCGTGTAAAGCCTAAATAAGTTTCTACTCATTGGTTTTCTCGAGAGCTGCAAGATGCAATAAAAAGCTAAAATGCAGCATGAAGACAAACTCATGGAAGCTTTGAGTGAACAACAAAGGGCCACTGGACCCTCTGCCGCCATGTGCATGAAGTCCTAACCTTTATACTGTTAAATACACACACCACAGGCAATTCTTTGGTCTCCAGAGGCGCCAAGGAAAGTTTCAGTGGATGCCCCTCTAACTTGCATTCCTTGCCCTTTTTTCATGACAGTCTATACTTATAAGAAAGTCAGTAATATGTTAATATTGTCTTTAAAGACGTTGTATAATAGCATTAAATTCTTTCACTGCAACATTTAATTGTTCTCTGATAGCTTTAATTTCTCTAATGATTTCTAGACATTTTTCTGCATTTAATTAAACAGACAATATGATTTCATATTGTTCGAATACATCAGATTAAACATTGTTCTGAAACCTAACATTTACAGCTATATCTGCATTAACATAAGTAGTCTTCAAAAGCGTAAAACCTGCTCGACATGAAACATAAACTATACTGTACACTTGTACACATTAACTGTCATCTTTACTACATGTCAGATTTCATGTCTATTTCAATCATTTGTTGTTCTTTAACTGAACTAGACAGCTTTAATTTGATATTTTCCAAGTGATCTGCTTATTTTCAGGTAATCATCAGGAGGACAGACTGAGCTGCTCTGAGTGAAATAAGCTCCTGGATTATCTGCACTTCTTACCTCGGTCTTGGTCTCTTTTTTTCTTTTACTCTTCCTGGTTTTTTACTCTTCGTTTGTCAGTGCCAGATAGAAAACATCTTTATAAACCTGCCTTGTTCTGTTTCTTTACATAAGAGCCACTGTTACTGGTGGAAGACCAAGACATGGAGGTGGAGTCCATATGCAGAGTTCTGTTGTGATCAATGACGTCACTGCAAACTCTCCACATTGTATTGATTGAAAGTCATTTGGCCCTAGGAGGCCTCCGTCTACCTCAAGTTTTTGGCTTGTTTGCCCTTTGACAAGTGGGCCTCTGCATCAGTTACCATTGGGACTGATGCTGCAGCCGGACCTTTGATTTACAGTGACTACGGCATCCGAGGTGTTAAACATTTCCTATTTTTACATGATAATGGTAACAGCTGGAAAAAACAACACACACACACACACACATATCCTCCTGACTACCAGGAAAAAAAAAATGTGTAACTACAAATGTCCACTACGAGGACACTGCTTAAACTTTTAAATATTGTGGTAAAATATAGTTATATTTATCTAAGAAACGATTTAATGCGTTTATAAGATATTCAATGAAAATATAACTACAAAATTTCAAGTAAAATCAGCACAAAGAAAAGTATTTTGCACTTTTGCTCTTCCCATGCTTGTTGCAATGGAGGCCATTTTTCTTGAAGAGAGAAAGAAAGTTCACAAAGCCCCCCCCCCCCCCCCCCCCCCCCCCCCCCCCCACACACACACACACACACACACACACACACACACACAGATGAGGTACCATTTAAAAGCACTAAATGTCCTCTTTAAAGACCAAAAGGTGATAGTTCAGTAGCATTCAGGGAGATGAAAATATTTAAGTTTACAAAGGTCCTCCACAGAGGACAAATTGAACTACTGGTAGTCAGGAGGATATGCATCCATCTTTTTTCTTAACCAGGGCAGAGGTGGGTTAATGCCGTTTAGTTCTTTCTTATTAAAAACAAAAAGATGTTCAGATTCTGAATTGAAAGACACGACTTTCAAAAGTAATTACAGCCAGGATCATTAATGTCACTTAGTATGCACATATTTAAAAAGAGAATAAATCACCCACAGTGGGTGACTGATCACTATGGAAACCTTTATAATCCAATGTACATCTGCAGCTTTGCTGTAGGTGATGCCATGAAGCTTTTTATTACTCAGACATTTTAACACTAGTGTTACTTAATTGTATTTATTTGGCTCATCACTGGCCTTCAATAAATACAGCAAGCTAGCAGGAAGTCAGATGGCAAAGAGATACTTATTCAAGACATAACAAAGGAAAATGGGGAAATGTACCACCAAGTGGGAGATTTTTCATTTCCACAATGTCATTGAAGTTGGGACCATTTTAAATACTTTGACCAACCTGCTTTTTATTTCCCAGTGAGGGGATGGACAAGCAACTTTGAACGCTGCCTCTTTCTGGGAGATTTCATTCAGGTAAACGAAATCCTAGATTGCTCTCAGTGTGCTTTTCTCAAATAGAAAACAGTGTAATGTTGTAACTCTGAGTCATGGAGGGGCTCGAAGCTTTCATCAGTTAACATCTGATTAGCTTGGCCATTTGCATTGAGCAAGTCCCATTAAAGGTCTACGTGGCTTAACTGGGTACCATAGATAAAATAGCAACAAATCAATTAGGACCACCAGGACCAAATATGAACAGCATAAACGGTTCCTCTACAGGTGGGAAGTTATGTAATGGAGGATTTCTGCAGAGGTGGGATGAACGGAAAGGCTGGCTAGCGTTCTGTTCTGCGACACATGCATTCCGTTCCACCTTGATGGCTGTGAGCATGAAAAACATTTCCATCATGTACACTTACACTTACTTGTTTGTTACAGTAAAATGTTTCCGACAGTATCCGTGTGAAATAAAAAAAAGTATACTTTCAGGTTTCAGCTTCCCCGCAACCCTCAATTGGAAAGAGTGAATAAATGGATGGATGGATGGATGGATGGATATATCAAAATTGACTTAACCTATCTGTTTTCTTGCTGGTGCATAATAATTCATCTTTATAATTCATTGCTGGATGTGTGCATTTTCATTTTATTTGCACTTAAAGATAATTAAGCTGCTGATGAGTCAGTCTATGTGAATGACCAAATACAAACTGCTTACTGCTGCAAATACACTAATCAAATCAGTTAAAAGTGATACACACACACACACACACACACACACACACACACACACACATTACAAATTATACATAAATATATATATATATACACATATATAAAATGAATACTTTATATTAATCCCCAAAGGGAAATTCAATATTGTAGAATATAATAATTAATTTGAGGAGGTCTTGTTCACCAACACACCTGAAACAAATGAAAATCTTGTTACCAGGCCTTTGAACAGCTGAAAGACATGTAGATGAGGGGATTTAGCCATTTGATTCATGTGTGCTGGACATGGCTGCATCTAGAATTTCCAGGATGGTGAAGATTGAGGACTGGACTTGGACAACCTTGACCTACTATTTTACTGAGGATCACTGGTTTATTTCATGTATAACTTACACACTGAAAGTCAGTAAAAGTGTATTATTGTTGATATGAGCTCAATTACCAACACGTTTGTTTTCTATGCATTATGCCTCGAACCAATACAGTTCTGCATCTTTGAAAAAGGCAGCGCACTGACTGAGCTGAGGCTGAATGTCTGAGATGCACATCTCCTGCAGGTTGTGTGGGTGCAGCAATCTGTTGACATAGGAGCGGAAATGACATCCAATGCACGCTGTTCTCCTCGAGTAAAGCTGGCAAGGTTAACCCACTTCAGGAACATAAAGTACATGAATGCAAGTTGAACAACTGACAAACCCACTGGACAGAACACAAGGAAACCCAAAGGAAATAAAGCCAATAGCTCAACTGAGGATTTTTCATAGTTTATGCATATGCCACTCTTTCATACTGCCCATGCTTGGAAAGCTTGGATATCTACTGAAATCTCCACAGAGAATCGTCTTTATCAGGAAAATTACTGCGATGCCAAAGAGCTGTTGCATGTTTTACTGTTCCAGTCGAAGAGGAGAGCAGGCGCATATAAAGTTTTCACAGGTTTTCATTTAAAATACACCAGCAAGACCAATAAATACACTTTTGGCCCCAGAAATGCATTAGGTCACCGGGAAAATGGCTGGTATACCAGGTGGCCAGTCTGTCCCAGTGTATGGAGTTAAATGGGCCAAAACAAAAGATCTTTCATTTTTCTTTTCCTCCATTTTATACAAAAATGTATCAGTAAATATCAAAGACATGATGCAACCTTCAAATAAAATCAAAACCAAAATCCAGAGAACGATGTGTGAAGGCCGTAAAACTGAGTTACCGCTAAGAATCAAGGAACCACCTGTTCGCATCTCGTTCACAGCAAAACTTAGTTCTACATGTGCCACTTTTATTTTCTCAGATCTGCAAATCATCAAAATGTTTTGACCTTGTTATTTATGGAAAATAATACAAATCAGAGAAATGAATGAAAAATAAATGCAATGATCATTTCTGCATACTGTGATGCTTCCATAGAGTTTCATTCATGAGATGCAAAAGTAGAAAAAGTAAAAACCTTCAAACAGGTGCATGCTGACTGGCCTGTAGCAGCGGCAGTCATATTTCCTCCAGGTTTTTAAATATGAAGGCAAACTGCAGAGTGTGACACTCCACTTGTTTAAGACAATGTAAACATTTTGAAAGGAAGTTATGTGATTGACAATCTCATTTCTGCTCGAGAAAAATTGAAGCAATTTCAGTGTGGAACGCCGGGATGCATTTTAATGTCACTTTTAGATGGAGTCAGACTAAATCACACGCACAACAAAATAAATGTAAATGTCTGACGCAGAAAGTGACATTGAATTTAAACATATGCAGGGAGTTACAATATCAGTGCAAGCTTTATTTAATCTGCATCCAAATGCCATCAATCACAGTCCCAATGAATCTCATTCCATTTTAGATATATGTTTTTTCTATTTTTTTTTAAGTCATGATCTAAACACACAGTAGGATCAGCTGAGAGTGTTGCAGATATTCTTCTCTGTCACGTGATTGTTCCCCGGAGTTGGTGTCAAGCTATGCCAGGCTTAATTATAAAACTGTGAATCCATGGGAGAAAGCCTGACACCATGTCAGTTTAAAGCTCATTCATCATGATTGTATTTTAAAAAAAAGAGAGAGAGAGACAGAAATACTGAAAAGGACGACTCAAAAGGAAGGAACTAACCAGAAAGGTTGAAAGAAAAAGGGAGAAAAGAGGAAAAGAATAAAAAAGGAAGTGGCTCTCCACGGATGGCTTGTCATCTGAGGTGAGACTGAGCAGAACAGAGGTAAACAATGGATGTTTGGTAAAAGGCAGAAGCAGTCAGTCAGGCAGTAATAAAAAAAAGAAAGACAGAGAGAGGAAAAAAAAAAGAGAGGAAAAATAACAACAGCCGCGAGTCTTTCTGAAGGGAAGCTGCCAGACTCCATTTGTCTGGGTGCGCGGCACACTCTGTCACCTGCCATAACTACCCATCAACCCCCCAGATTTTTCAGCCCCAACAATCCTCTGTAGCTGTGTGTGTGTGTGTGTGCCGTCTATGTCTATAGATCAGTGTGTGTGTGTGTGTGTGTGTGTGTGTGTGTGTGTGTGTCACATGGCCCAGACCGGCGTGAGGGCTTGTTTGAAGTGCATGAGAGAGATGCAGCTACTGATACCAGATGACATTCTTGACTGTGTTGTAGCGCCTTGAGTGTTGACCTGCTACGGTGGCTTTGCCAACACAAGCCTTCTGTCTGGGCTTATCTAGACCTTCACATCCCTCTTGCTCACAGACAAAGACTGTTTGCATTTCCCACCTGTGAAGATCAAAGTATCAAATGAAGCAATGCAACACCAAACAGATAAAAATAAGGAGAGTCACTGTTCTGGCCAGCGAAACAGTCGCATGACACATGAAAAGTGAATTCATATTCAGCATGTTTTTAATGTTTTACTTCAGACGAAGCGTTGCTGAGTTCAGCTGTGTTAGACGTGGTGGGAGTAGTTGTCACCACATCAGCAGTGACCAGAGTTTTGTTGCATCTTTGTAAAACACTTTACAAACAGCGGATCCTTGTTGAAATCACCTCCATTAAAACTAATCTGCTTATTCACATTATATATGAAAGGTTTTTGTTTTATTGAGGTTGAGGTTTTATAGCTATTTTATAGCTAGAAACATGTGCATGGAAAGCTTTTCTTTTTCTTCATGTATTATTCTTGAAGCTGTAAATCCTAAAACAAAATTCTCCCGGTCGCTCTGAGTCTCTTGGGTTTGTTTTATGTCAAAGGATCAGAGACAGCCATTCATAAGCTACACTTCCAAAGTGGAAATGTTCAGTGACACTTTCTTGCAGTCAGAATATGAACTTTGTTTGTTGATAAAAAACAAAAAACAAAAAAACAACTATTTGAACAAGTTACAACAAAAATATGTAATAATATTACAAACAATCCTGAGAAAATTGTCAGGTTTCAAACTTGTTTTTGCTTCGCAAAATAATAAAGAAAATAAGACATTTTGTCTAACAATGACATGATTGTAATTTCATATTTACTTCCTCATTAAGTCAGTAAGGAGCTGTGAATATGCTAATCTGACGTAGCTTTTGTGTGGATGCTTTGCCTTGTAGATTTGCAGTAGAATATTTAGTACTGGGTTGATTTAACTGCATAGAGACGAAGAGGAGGCTGGATCACACAAAGAAGCTTGCAAATAGAAGTAATTGGAATGTATTTACTTAATCTTCCTTTCAATGGCATTGGGAATGCAATCAGGTGCCACAGGCTTTTAGCTTACTGTAGTCTTGATCACAGCCAAGACTTGTTCCAGACACAACTTGTTTGCATATGTGAAACAAGAGAGACCACTGCCCTAAAGAAATCAAGCAACATGTCCTCATAAGAGTATAATGTGTAAGAATGTAAGCAGATGTCAAATATAATTACATGCAAAGGACATGTGATGACATGTGACATTTAGTGGTTGTGACGATAACTGCCTGTTGAGGCTAATATGGAGTCCGTGATGGTGACGGGTGCATTTTAAAAATTTCAGCTGTGACCATTACAGCCTTAAACTCATGCAGCCATGACAAGTTATACAAGTGTATGTGTGTAAATGCCAATCAAACATGTACTTTACATGTAACTATAGTGATCTTCTAACATTTAAAGTGTCATTGTTTCTAAAACCATCCAGGAAGTGTGATAAATGGAAGCTGGGGTCTTTTGTAGCTTATTAGTGTGTTTATAATTCTATGCATTTGTTGTCGTATTTTCCTTTAAAGTTTGAGTGAATTCATTTAAGTTGGTTATTTTGGTTTGTTTTGTACTTGGTGATAAAAGTTTATTTCAGCATAGTGCAAACTCTTTCTAATGCCAGGCGGACAGAGTGCGATTTGGAGGGGATTTCACCACGATTTTGCTGTCGCAGACCACGCTGCGTCGTCGTGGAAACATCGTAGCGTCGGGATGTCCGGTCGGGAGGTCGTGAGGCGTACAGTGTGAGAACACTCACGAGGAAGGATTAATTGCTGCTACGATCTAACGATGATGCTGCGACCTCCTGATCAAACTTCTGGCATGTCAGAAATTTTCGCCGTCGCTCGTACAGTGTGAGTGGTGTTACGTCACAATTCTACGTTCGCACCTGCGCAGAAGACGCCGGTGGAGCTTTAAACAATGACGGGCAACCCCAGTTTCAGATGTGTGCGGTGGACACAGCTGCTAGAAGAGAGATTAGTAGAGATATGGAAATAAATAAAATTGCACAGTGTCCGCCCAGCATAACTTGCAAAATCACAGTTGTTCAAGTATTTTTTGCCTCCCTGTATCTTCACTCCCCCACTGATCTCATTAAACCACTCAGCACACAGGTGAAGCAAGCGATGTGAGCTACTAAATACCATGTTTTATTTCCAAAGGATAACTTTTAAACATGGGGAATTGCGAAGCTGTTCATGCCCAGGGATGATCATTTTCATTCAGAAACACCGAGGTAACCGTGTATAAAGTAAAGGCATCCCTTCACAAATCATATGGAAAACATTTATTTCTCCTCTGAGTGACAGACAGACAGAAAGAAAGAATTCATGTCTGCTGAGTTTGAAGCCAAACTAACATCCGTCTAATTCACCCATTAAAGTTAAAATCATTTTTATTTGAATGCATTTTTTTTAAATCCAACATACAAAAGTTGAAGTCTAGGAAAAAAAATATTTCCGTTTCTCTGAAACAATAAAATGTGTAAAAAATAAAATTAACAAAAGAAAAAAAAAAAAAAAACACTAAAAGTGCCTAAGTGGACGTGCAGAGAGAAACGTGCACATTAAATGATTAAGGGAAGATATCTGACAGTTTTTTAAATGGGAAATGTTGAATCATTCCAATATCAAAATGGAATATAAGCTCCTGAAGGACACATTTTGAAACAAGTTAAATTACATGTTATAATTAGTTTTCGTTTGTTTTTTTTCTAAAAGATTACAAATTGAGTAATTATTTCTATGAAATAAATTAAACACAAAGCTTTTTCGGATTTGATACCAAGATAAATAAGCCCATTTCCTTGCCCTAGTTTTTGTGGGTATGCACAGTCTAACCAAAACATTTCTAAATATATGTAAGTTGGTAAATTTGACATTTCCACACTACACACCTCAGATGTGATTAATCATGGTTGATGAATGAACAGTGGGAAAAAATGTAATGTTAATAGTTGAAAGACAAACTGCTGCCAAGCAAGTGCAAACTGGACAATAGAAGATCGGAAGAACGTTGCCTGGTTTGGTGAGTTTTGATTCTAGCTGCAACATTCAGGTGGTAGGGTCCGAGTTCGGCACAAATTACACAAAGTATGGATCCACCTGACTTTTTCAGGATGGTAATGGTGGTGTAATGGTCCACCCCTCCCAGCTTCAGACGAAGCTTCGCATGGAGGATGTAACGAGCTTTAGACTGATGAGAATAAGTCATGTTGAGAATGGAAAATACAGCGGCATGAAAACACTGGATATGAAATATGAGATCCCTTCGTGTAATTATTATTCCAACGGAGCTGTATGAAAAATGTTGAGGGTATACAGGGAGCGCTATATGTACATACATTATTACATTATATTTGCATGTATATATATATATATATATATATATATATATATATATATATATATATATATATATATATATTTATAAATATACATATATATGTATACACATGTATACACACACACATTTATAAATATATATATATATATATATATATATATATATATATAACAGGAAAAATGCAGAAGCGGCATCTTCATGCTTTTCCGTGTTAACCACGCCCACCTTGTCCGGCCAATCCATTGATACTTAACTGGTTGCTGGTTAAAGGTGTGCACGGTTGGCATTTCGACAGCTTAATGAAGCCTTAACCACGTGTTCGCCCCCTGGTGGTTGGCAGACTACTGGTGGAGAACCTGAGTGATCAGAAACGCATGCAGCAGAGTGTGCGTTCTGAATGTAAATATCGTGGATGATCAGGTTTATTTGTGGCCACCAAAGTTGTGATCACGACAAATTCCTATTAATTGTGCAGCCCTAGTCCACACATGCCTCTGGCATATACTGTGCTTCCTCTTTTATGTTTTCCTATAAACCCTCATTTGCATAAGCTATGTGGACATTAAAACTCACATCAGAACTCAAAAGTAAACTGGGATCTGGGAACTCTGCCCTTTATCGGATGTATTGCTTTAGAATGAAGCAAATGTAAAGCCGAGGGAGCATCTGAGCAGTGACGTTTGACAATGCTCGACATGGATATACAGAGATGTTTACAGGTCATGCTTTTTGCAAGTCCAAGTCGGGTCTCAAGTCTTGAGTCTCAAATTCAATACCAGTTAAATGTCCTACTCCTGGTAATGATATTCCTGCTATCTCATCTGCTTAGATTATTGCATTGTGATGTCCAAGGAATTATTCTATTCTACGGTCATTTAACAGATGGTTTCCTCCAAAGTGACTTGCATCTGAGAGTGAGAATTAAAAATCCTCACTTGCTTTTTATCTACCAGCACTGATCTTTAACTTAAACATACAAATGCTCGTTTCCTCCACACCGGACGATTTGCTTTACTTATCTGAACCCAGAAAACCAGTAGATGAACATGGAAATTCATTCAGATTACTGTAATGAAAAAAATATTAACATATAAATTAACTACAAATTCATGAAACCCACAAAACTTTTAAGTTAACAGCATTTTTTTTTTCATTTATCGAAGACAGGATCGCCAGAAAGTTATGTTTTCACATGGATGAATGTACCTGTAATATATGAAATATAACTCATATGTTGAAATTACATTTGTGATGTCCAACAAATACAGAAAATTTAAATGTTCAACTTTTTCAACTAAAAAAAATACATGGATACATGCAGAAGTAGATAAGATGCAATTAAGAGATCTCAAAGTGTCTATTGTTGTACCGAATCTAACTGGTCCTATGTGGAGAAAGGGACGAAGTTGAGAAGTCTGACAGCCACAGGCAGGAAAGACTTCCTTTGGCATTCTGTGGAGCACCTTGCTGCTTTCAGTCTTTGCTTTAAGATGCTTTAAGACCAGCCTCTACAGCGACTTTATGGCTTGTGACGTCACTTTGTGAGTTATGGTGGCTGTTCTTATGCACCGGTACCAGGCATGTTGTTTTCCATAGAGCAGGTACAACCATGATCAGGCTCTGTTGGAAAATTTGTCAGAAAACATTGCATATCTGAGCCTTACATCCTTTCAGAAGTTTGGGGCTCAAGCCATCCAGGCCTGCAGATTTGCCTGGGCGTAGGTGGCTGAGCTCCACCCTCACGGTGTACCATGATTGGGGGCTGTGACCTGTCCAGAGTGGAAGACAGTAGTGGTGGAAGGGGAGAAGTGTTAGGAGAGAGAGGGTTAGGTTGAGGTCCACAGTGATGACGAAGAGCGGGAGGAGTGTCTAGACGTCCCAATCAATCATTAAAAGGCAGTTTGCAGCAATGTCTGGTTTTCCAAATGTAATCATGCACTCATATTGCTATAAGGGCTTCATATGACAATGAATTTGTCAATACAAAACGTGTTCAATCTATTAATCTGCAAGTCATGTGTGACTCTAACATCGACCTGATAACTTTAGTGGCAAGATGACTGCCTCAACACACAACTCCTTTCATTTTGGGGCAACGCAGTGTCGGGAATAGACCGCAGAAAGGTGCAATACCTGATGGCTGGTTCTTGATAAGTCAACAAAAATCCTATTTAGGAAATTCTAACTCTTTTGGCTTGATGTACTGATGCTCTCTTCCCCCATGACCTGCAAGGGACAGCGGCTACCCCTCAGGCGGTCTGTCCTAACCCCCTCTTTCATTCATCATTCGAGAATTATGTAGAAGATTGTCAAGGAGCGTGATGAGCTTCACACCCTGCACTGAGAAACCTGATCTGACCCTGAATTTCAACACAGAACACCAATTTCATGCATGTTCTATACAGCAGTAAGGTTCACTTTTCAACAAGTTCTTTTAATGTACGATGCCAGACATAACGTTGCACAAATTACTCAATATTTTCTAATTTCTGTCATTGCATCAATAGTTTCTTTATGATTTTGCACAACAGCCTTCATCATCCTGAAAACTAGAGACTGAGCCTTGGTTTGGTATATTATTCAGTATAATATTTTTAGTGCTATAAATTTCACAGTTAAATTTTGAAAAATGAAAAAAAAAACACTGATAATTATTACATTGTGTAATTCAAAGACTCATCAGCTATACACACACTAACACACACAAACATATATATATATATATATATATATATATATATATATATATATATATATATGTTTGTGTGTGTGTGTGTGTGTTTACACTAACATTAGCTATGTTTCTAAGAAATGTTAATTGTTTTGTGTGTCCTACAAACCCAAGCCAACATATTCACATGGTGTTTTTGCGACATACCGTCGGGCATGACACTTTGCTAGCGGGTACATCTACTAGATTTGAAGTTTCCCACAAAACCTTTCAGATTCTGACATGTTTGCTGTAGTTCCACTGTCATTTCAGCTACCTCTCACTTCAGGAGACAGTGACAGAGTGTGAAAGTTAGGGATTTTTCACCTTTAAAAAGGTAAACTTACTTCTCATCTACTGCAGCATTTTGAGTCGGGGGCTGTGAATCAGACCTGCTTGTGGTTGTTAGTTTGAAGGTAAAAGTAACTGTCAACTTTGCGACTCATACACAATATTTCTCTGACAGACTGATGTCTCTGTGTAGATGTGTTTAGTCAAGAATGAAATAAAAAAGGAAAGATAGAGATATGTAGAGACCACCTTTACATAAGACATGTTACAGTGTTTTCTTTCAGAGGATTAGCTTATAATGGTGCATGTTGTGTTCATCCACCTAGTTTGTTGCTGTGAAGGACAGCAATTCCAGGTGCAGCGAGGAGCGATGCAAATCAATCATTTTATCTTGAGTGAGATAATTTATGGTGTGCTTGGAGGGTTACGGATTCAATCTCCACCATGTTCCTACTGTCATGTCCCATGTTTAGGACTGTCATCAGTCTTCATCAGGAGCCTCGCTTCACTCCCGCTACCCATGTCTCCAGAGCCACGATTTATCCCACAAATAATTGATTATGACAGGCTGCATGCAAACAGAAAGGGAACTAAACGTGATTAATCACTTTGTTCGATTAATTACAGCTGATTATGCATTTTAAGCACCAATCTCACAGCAGATGATCACTGGAGAGGTGCCCATATATTCATTAGACCTTCACCTGGGATTGTATACAGAAAAATCACTCACTGTGGGTCTTGTACAGACTCCTTAAGGGGAAAAAAAACTAGAAATACTTCCCTATTTCAGGCTGTTATGTTTAAAAGGGAAAAAAGTAACTAATGTCTATTTATGAATAGAACAATTACTGCCCTTTTTGGCATTTATAGTCCTTGAATCTTTTGAACCCTGTTTTATGCCATAAAGAGTCCAGGAGTAAATTACAGGAAGCTCGTTGCCCTGTCTGACTTTCCATGGTATTAAAAGTAATGCAATCCCAATCCCACTGAAATTTGCAAATCAGATCACATAAGCAGGCTCAGAAAAAAAGCAATTAAGATTCAGTGAAACATGTAATTTAATCAGACAAAAAATGAAATATATTAAGGTTAAGAGTGCAGCATTCAGGCCTTTTTCCCTGACTATTATTCAAATGAAGTCACCATGCAAATAGTGAGTTTTGACAAGCACTCACCTGTCTGGGATGACAGACGGAGCAGACTGATTTTATACAGGAAAATAACCGAGGCCATGCATGACTTGTGCCTCTGAAGTCAGCGGCTGCGATAACACAAAGAAGATCAGTGGTTGAGTCTTCTCATTTCATTGGTTCCTCATCGAGAATTCTGCTGCCACATTCAGCACCAATTAAACGTGTCATACAACAATCCATATCAGTAAAATGTCTTCTTGTCAGACAAGGCATTAAGTCAATTCTGAGCAAATTACAACAAATTAAAGGAAAATAGACATCAGCTGCCAATATAGAATAGTTTCACTACCTCCTTATTGTAGTGGTAAAATATGAAAACAGTCAATGTGATTTTTTCCCATGGAAAATTTTAATCTCCCCACTTGCAATGCTTTATGGAGCATCAGTTTGCATATATATTACTTTGGATGACTGTGTAGTATTTGGATATTGTGTGAAACACAAAATTAAAAACCAGAATGAGTGGAAAGTAGTTTGAAATTTTAAAAAATTGCATACTTCTTCCCACTTGTTTTGACTCCTTTATGATTTGATGATAGATAAACACTGTTATGCGATTGAAATGATGAAATAATTAAAAAAAATATATATATACACATATATATAAATATACATATATATAAATATACACACACATATATATATATATATATATATATATATATATATATATATATATATATATATATATATATATATATATATATATATATATATATATGTATGTATATGTATGTGTGTGGGAGCATGTAGGTATAGCCTACTTTGTATATAAGTATATCTACACAGTCCATAGTATTAGCAGCATCTCAGATATACCATCAGCATCTTCTTTTATTCATCAGTGAACACATTTGTTGTTGTAGTTTATACGTGGAAGCCAGCTTTATCCCTGATCTTACTTTTTTTTTGCTTTGCAGAAGCAGAAGAGTGTGACATGTGATATATACTATATCATATTTTTCCACTGATCTTAGTGACTTTCCCCTGACTTTGGATGCCATCTTTTTGAGAGGCACACGCCTGTCAGTCTTTCTTTTTTGAAACCTAGGCATGCTGAAACTAAAAGGAAATGTTTTAATTAGAATCACACTTTTACTCATGGATTTTTTAAAGACAATTGTAACAATTTCAGTTGTTGCCGCCTCATGTCAGTGTGTTACAACTATCGCAGCATGCAATTCCAATTAACTCGCCAGTACCATACGGCTAACAGCACCATTACCATGAACAACCTGTCTGAAAAACAGAAAACAGACCCATAATCAACATGATATATGTCTGTGGAGTTCAACTAATAAGCTAGCTATGTAATTACAAAAATGATTTGAATTAAACAAATACTTCCATTCTTCAAAATGACATTTTCCCTCTCAAAGTCCCTCTTAATGCAATACTTATTCATATTCAGACTAAGGGCTGAACTGAGCATGTGCAGAGTGAATCACATGATTCAAAACTATTTGCTGACTGGAGCAATTGCCAGTGTTACAACTGTACCTGGTCTCTACTTAAGGGAGGACAGCAGCTCCATAGCATGGTAGCATCTCCATTATGTTTTACTGTAAGTGCAATTTATCCTTATTCTTTAAGTTAGAATTCATGACATATAAATATACTTAAGCACAGAATTTATAATAAAAACAGTTCTGGTTTCCTTTTTCACAGACTATTATTTCAGAGAGAATCCATTTTAAAATGTATAAACATACTGTAAATATTTCCTTTTTAGAGAGGTATCGTCCTTGGTCACTTTTTATTTGATATGCTGTGTTCATAATGGACACAAATATCCTCTCTCCGGATAGCTTCAACATCAGTATAACCCTCTTTAGTGGTTGTTTTCATAAATATTTTCTGCAATCATGACCAACCTTCACATACTACACTTACTGAGTTTCTCATTAGCTCTACTTGAAAGCATCTTTATACACTTATGATTATAAAATCTATTGCTGACAGCACAAGCAGTTGAACAAAAATTTTATGATTTTTGAGCCCCATTGAAGTGTTTGTCTTTTTGGAAAATTGCTGCTGCTTGTCTCCACTAGTTTTTATAGTTTTTGAGAAAGAAGAACTGGAATGAGTCCATTTTACTGGAAAGGTATCATTTATTGGTTAATTCAGGTCATGTGATTAATGAAAATTAGGCGAAAGTTAGTGTTTTTCTTAAATGGACCCTTTTCTTTTGGCTTCAGAATTGCACAAATGATCAGTAAGACAATATTATGTTGGGACAGCATAAAACCTTCTTAGAAAAGGAAGTCTTGGTCTATAAATTAAGAGGTTGTTGAAAGGATGAAGGAAAAAGCTCTCCTCTCCCGTGAATACTCCAGACTGCTGATCTAGTAAGTCTGTGAAGTCTGCCTTCAAGTCGAGTCTTATTCCTCAGAGTGTGTCATGAGGAGCCAATACTTAGTCCCATCACAATGATAGATGGGGGTATAATCACGCACTGACACTCTTGACTGCGAATCTCACTCCTAAAAACACTTGAGTCAGCTCGATTGATCATGCATTTTTGGAGGCTGGATACTTGAGAAAACTTAGTTTGTGACAGATTTCCTTTTGTAAGGTCGGTCCACTCACGCTAACGGCTGCTTCATCACCACGGTGACCCACCTTGCAGACAGCTGGCTGTATGATAAGAACAAGCTAAGGTTAAAAGGATTTTGCTTGATGACCTCATGATCCCTGCTTACATACATCTGCCAGCACTTGGCAGAATTATAGATTGAGTTAGGATTTAAAGAGAAAGAAAAATTAAATGATCACTTGAAAAATGTCATTTGGCTTTTTTAACGCAGTTTTTAGCCCGAGGATTGAGGTCAAATCAGCCAATCAAAAGATTATATTGAGCTAAATATTTTAAGTCATTCAATTTCTTTGATATCTTGATCAAATATGTATCCATCTATAGCTTGAAATGACTTTATTTCAGGAACCTCACTGGTCAAAAAATATAAACAGCATGAATCTCTGAAGGAGAGGTTGTGCTGGGGAATAAAACATGATCCGAGCATCTTGTAATTCCAATTTTGTTCAACTTCAGACAGCACTGAGGAGAGCTGTAAGCCCTGATATCATTTATTAGTTTTAGTCTGACTGCCTTTGAGAAACTTTCTGCCTCTCAACTGAAACCAAATTAAACCAACAACAATAGAGTCTGATCTATACTTCGTATAGCTTGAACCCTAATAATGGTTTGAATATTATCCCACAGAATGGGCCTTTAAGAAGCTGATTCATCCTTAGTTATCTCTGTTTTCTTAAACATGAACTCTTTATGCCAACAGACGATGAGATCACTGAGATCATACAGACATTTAAAACATTATTAAAACACCCTTTTTTCATAATGTCATGTTCCTTTTTAATGCTTGGTGCAACTCAGGCCCATTCGTATGGACATTCTTGTTAGACCATAAAGGTGGTCTAATAATTTCTTCCATGACTGGACATGCTTTTTCACACCAAAAATGAACGTTGATACGTTAGCTTTCCAAACGCAGGCTTGCCTGTAATCCTTTCAAACTGGTGGTAGCAGTAGTAGTATTGGTAGTATCAGTAGTTTTGAAGGCCAAGACTGTAAACCAGTGATTCTTCCCATGCTTGGGACTCCAGCGCCACCTAGAGGACTGCAAAACACTTAGCTGTCAAACCGCAAGTTGGTTTGGTTTAGTTACTGAATATAAATTAAACCAATAATTAGATAAATTAAGCCAAAAAGTATTAGTATTTGAATGGATCACTTTGTTCTGGAAAAATTGGGCTTCGACGTGAAAAAGATGACGAACTGCTGCTACAACCGCGAGAAGGGATAAACATCTGTTTTCTCCAGGCTGTATGAGCCAAGCTGGGTTTTTTTTGTTTTTTGGTTTTTTTTGCGTTTCTGCATTAAAAATGCCAGAAATTTAAGAAAGAAAGAAAGAAATTTAAGAAAAAAAATCAAACCCAGGATTGATGATGAATCAATTTGTCGTAGTCACGACAGACTAAACCAATTGTGCTGTGGTTAATCACAAGCTAGTTCGCATGATGAACTTGAGGTTTTTCTCATGATTTTTATTCTTTACTCCTTTATTTTAGTAAAATTAATGACAGTTTAGAACAATGTGCAGCATGGAGGGAGCTAAGTAAAGGAGCAAAGGATTAAATGAGTTTGTGCCTAAATGCTAATCTGTGACATCACTGACAAGGGAAAATGTGGTAAAGGTTCTTGTTTAAAATCTCATAAGTGACTTAACATAGCACTGGGACTTGAAATGGGTCACTTGCTGTGAAAGGTCTGCATTGAGACATGATCTTTTGGTGGTTTGAAAAAGATGCTTTCATTTTCTCAATTACCAATTCACATAGACTCTTACGACAGCGGAGGTGGAACCAGTGTGTCAACCTGCCGCTGGGATCCACTTCAGCTTCATTGTTATTCTGGAGACCAGTTCACCGTGTGGCACAGCAGGGCGTTAAATGAACCTCCAACTGGAAAAGATGGTCTGACATTGAAACTCTTCCTACCTCCGAGGTAACAGATGATTATTACTAATGTTAATGATAATCTTTATGGAATGGTAAATGGTAGGCTCTGTATAGCACTTTCTGACCTGTTTAAGTGCTAAAACATGCTTGTGTATTTGTAATTTACACATTCACACATATTCTATTCTAGTCCACCTTTGTAGCTTCTTTTTGATCAGTTTAAGAAATGTCACAACATTTATGTGCACTGATTTCAGAATGATATCCTCTATTGATGAGAGTCAGACCATTGCCTCTTCTTTTACAACTTCAGCCTAATTAGCTCACCTCCATTTTACACTATACAGCGGTGATCAAAAGTTTGGGCACCCCTGGTAAAATTTTATTTAATTTGCAAATAAAGAGTTAAAAAAGATGGAAAATCTCCAAAAGGCATCAAATTACAATTTAGACATTCTTATAACATGTCAAAAAAAGTTGGATCTTATTTCCATCATTTGAACTTTCAAAATAACAGAAAACAAAAGATGGCATCTGTAAAAGTTTGGGCACCCTGCAGAGTTAGTACCTTGTACGCCCCCAATTTGGACAGCTGAGACCTGACAGTGTCCTGGATTGTTTACATTTAGTGTCTGGAAAGACCAGGTGATGTCAATCTCAAAGGTTTTAAATGCCCGGACTCATCTGACCTCTCCTCAACAATTAGCATTATTGGTTCCTCTAAGCAGTTATCAAGAACACTGAAACAGAAAATAGTCGATGCTCAAAAAAGCAGGAGAAGGGTATAAGAAAAGGGCAAAGCGTTTCAGATGCCAATATCCTTTGTTCGGAATGTAATCAAGAAATGGCAGTCATTAGGAACAGCGGAAGTTAAAGCAAGATCTGGAAGATGAAGAAAAAAATAAGACAGAACAGCTCGCAGGATTGTAAGAAAAACAAGTCAAAACCCACGTTTGAATAATCCCTCCAGGAAGATCTGGCTGATACTGGAGTCATGGTGCACTTTTCCACTATAAAGAGGTACTTGTACAAATATGACCTTCATGGAAGAGTCATCAGAAGGAAACCCCTTTTACGTCCTCATCACAAAAATCAGTGTTTCAAGTTTGCAAAGGAACATATAGACAAGCCTGATGCATTTTTGGAAACAAGTTCTGTGGATTGATGAGGTTAAAATTGAACTTTTTGGCCGGACTGAGCACAGGTACATTTGGAGAAGAAAGGGCACACAATTTAATGAAAAGAACCTCTATCTAACTGTTAAGCATGGGGGTGGATCAATCATGCTTTGGGGTTGTATTGCAGCCAGTGGCACAGGGAACGTCACGAGTAGAAGGAAAAATGGATTCAATGGGATTTGAGCAAATTTTGGATGCTAACCTAATGCCATCTGTGAAAAAGCTGCAGTTAAAGAGAGGATGGCGTCTACAAATGGATAATGATCCTAAAAACACCTCAAAATCCAGGGTGGATTAAATCAAGAGGCATGAACTGAAGGTTTTGCCATGGCCTTCACGATCTCCTGACCTCAACATGACTGAAAGTCTATGGATAGACCTTAAAAGAGCAGTGCGTCACAGATGGCCCAGAAATCTCAAAGATCTGGAAAATTTTGCAAGGAAGAATGGGTGAAGATCCCTCAAACAAGATTCGAAAGACTATTGGCTGGCTATAAAAAGTGTTTACAAGCTGTCATACTTGCCAAACGGGGGAATTGAAGGTACTAACTATGCAGGTTGCCCAAACTTTTACAGAGGCCATTTTTTATTTTCTGTTATTTTAAAAGTTAAAATGATAGGAAATAAGATTGAACTTTTTATGTTATAAGAATGTCTAATGTGTAATTTGACGCCTTTTGGAGATTTTCCATCTTTGGTTGGGTTATTTTTGCACATTAAAATAAATTTTTACCAGGGGTGCCCAAACTTTGGATCACCCCTGTATGCCATTGCCACTTTGTTTTTCTTATCTACATAATTCTTGAGTCTCAACAAACACCTAAATATTTTTTATTGAATTTGTGTAAACGTTCCTACATTTACTATTAAAGCTACTGTTTTGTTTTTTTGTTTTTTTTTAATAAAATTAAATTAGAAATGTTTCTTTCAGCCTCTTTCCCTCCTCAGAGACAAAGGTTTGTCTCAGTCCTTAACTTTGCAGTGATAAGTTAGACAGTTGTAACAAGGTTTTAATAGTTTTATTAGTCTCTTTTATGCATTTCATGGGTTGGAAGTTGAACAATAATATAAGTGAATTGAATAAACACACGGTGCTTCTTCTGACTCTTTTGTTAAAAAGATTGAGAACCTAACACACAGCTCATACAATAATTTTCTATTGGGAAGGTCTGACTTCCTAGTTCAACCCATGTGGTGACTATTTTGTCCAGAATAGTCCCCAGTATACTTTAATTCCACTGTTACACTCCAACGAACATGGCAAGGGTGACAAAGTATCAGTTTCTAATCCAGAGACAGTCTGGACAAGGGGGTTAAATGGGGTCAAACTGGTTATGCCTTTGGTTAGTGTACAAACCACTTTACACACTGAGCCACAGCTAACAATCACTTCGGTCGGAATGTGACTCGATTCAGAAATCACTGAATATCAGTGGAATAACTAAGTGCACAGAACCTAAACACTGTGATTGGCTGTAACCATCCATCCATCCACCCATTTATTCATCCATTTATCCACCCATCCATCCTTCCATTTTCTATACGAATTACTCCAATTCAGGGTTACAGAGAAGCTGGAGCCTATCGCAGCACACCCTGGACAGGTGTCCAGTCCTTCACAGTCCTGCTTTTTTTTTTTTTTTATTAATGTTGGGTCAATGGCAAAAGTCAATCTAGTCACAACCTTGTAAAGGAAAAGAAAACTATGTAAAGTTACTTATTCTATTTTTTATCCACTATGTTCAACACTGTCACAGTTGCTCAGATATCTCAATGAGCAACAGCTTCAGAAAACACCTGTAATACCATTACAGTGTGAATATCCAACATCTGATATCATTGAATTGTAAGTCTGAATGACTCATATAAAAGGGGATTATTGTATTGTATTATCTTACAGGGTGTAAGAAACCCCTACAGGTCAAGGTCCAACAGCACCATCTGTTGATGGAGAATTAATGCTGTTGCAACATGTTCAGCCACACTGACGAGCATTAGGCCAGCTAGCAAGCAGACTCGGTGAAGCTACGTGGACTTTCTGTGTGTTTTCGTGGTTTTATGTGTGTTCTTGAGGAAAAGTAAGTGCTTTCCAGTTCTTAGTTATTGACAATCTTATCGCTACCTGAGTTTCTGATGTTTTATGGAAAGGTTTATGTGAGTTTGAGTCAACTAAATGGCCCGTGTTACAGTAGTAGTTAGCTCTGCTTTTATTTGCTACTGCTGCAGCTAATTTTAGTATGCTAGTAGAGATCGTTTAATTATGCAAATTAAACGTGGAATGCCAATACTGCAACTCAGTTTGTTGTAATGGTGAGCATGCTTGACTAATAATTGCTAATTTATGTAATGTGGTTATGCTGTGAGGTATGCAGGTTTCTGGTAATATTTCTGTTAGTTACTGTTTCTTTGCTAGTATTACAACGGTGTTCTCATATTCCGTTCAAGTAGCAGTTTTCTTATAAGCCGTGACATTTGAAGATCTTTGAAATCCTATGCTAATTCTGTAGTTCAATTATACATATTTAAGTGTCTGAGAAATCTTGAGCATTTTGTGATATATTTTTACTATGTTATTTTCAGACCACACACTTACACACACCTACACACATGTAAAGATGTACAATGCTGGGAAAATCCAATGCCAACCTTCAATCAAGAAGACAACGTGATCTCTTGTTCAGTGCCTTGATTCTCTAACTGGGATCACAGTCCATAATCTGCTGCTTCAACTAACAATCCTATTACTTCAAGGCTCACCCTCGAACACAAGGTGAGGTGGACTTATGGGGTGGCTGTAGTAGTTTTTCTGGGATTTTTTTTGTTTGTTTGTTTGTTTGTTTTGTTTTTTTAAGACTAATAATTCAAGAGGGAGGTTCATCTGTAAAGTATTTTTTATTTAATTTCAGTAATAATCACATGGTCCATCCTTGGTCACATAATGGCAGATGCTGGTATAGGATTTAAACTAGTGAGCAACAAAGTGTCACATTGGACTTGATGAAATAACTCATATTTTTCATTCATTTATCATTGCTCTGTGAAATAACTACCTATACCCCCACAATCTTCCCCATTAGGTTTAATGGGAAAATGTGTCCTGGTATGGTGTTTCCCAACATGATAATAAGATTAGTCATTGTACAACATTGCATAACAATTGTAACACACATTCCCTCTTTTTAACTGTAAAATAACAGTTCTTATCCAAAACATCAGGATGCATCACAGACATGTCACAGAGGTATCCCTTTACTTTTGATGCAAGTCGTCTCATAATGGATAGTGGTTAATAATGATAAAGGTAAAAAGCCTCCATCATGGAGAAATCAAAGCCCATTTGCAAAATGAAAGCCGACATTTATTTGAGAGCATAAGAAGTCAGATCAAAGGCAAATAAGAAAGCAACAAACATGATAAACACAACAACTACTCAACCCTACGATCCCTGAGAGATGTGAAAATATAATTAATACAAAGAAACGAACATGCCAATCGGAGCCTTGCGTCTTTGAAATCCAGGAAAAAAAAGATTTTTGCTGTGTTGAAAATGCTTTTCGTAATAACTGAATAAGGCACAACCAAAACAGCCTATTTACTTGAGTTTTGCTTGATAACCCATGTCCTCCTTCTTCTTCTTGTTTTTATTTGTCTTCCGAAAGTGCTGCTGTGTCAGTGCTGTGTGCTCTTTGTAACTGAGCTTATTTTCATTCCTTTGCCAAAACTGAAGCACTATTTATTATATGCGCGTTTCTTCGGATTTTCTAATGTATGCGTAATTCTTGTCAAGGTTAAAAACAGCCACTAAAGACAAACGACGTATTACAGAGGCTCACCACGCGAGCATTTGCCTCATTGGATTAATAAAATCATTAAACTGAATAAAAGCCCTTGCCATTCAACTGGGTTCCCCACAGTGTTTCACCTTGTCTCCTTGGCAGTAAGGTGTTCTCTGTCTTCTTGAGAAATGAGAAGAGGTTAGTCTCGGCTCTCGGAGCTCTTGACGAGCCCCTCTGCCGGCCGCCACGTCTGCTTTGCTCAACGCCATTGATTACCTGATGCAAGCAAAAGCCAAGTCTGCTGCTTTGATCATTAATCCAAGCACAGCCCAGCTCTTAAACAACTTTCCCCCTTTTTGCTTCTTTCCCCTTTCCTTCCATTTCTGGCATTTATTGAGGTAATAGGGGCATGGGCTAAATGAGGTCGGTGTGAAGGAGGATTTGCAAAGCAAGATTTTTTACATGCGGGGTCAGGGACGGAGCAGGAGAAATGGAGGAAGAGATTGCCATCGTTTGATTAGTTTTCATATTCCGCTATGATATGGGGGACAGGGATTCCCACTTAAATCAATATTTTCATGCGGGAGGGTGGAGGCAGCTCGATGTTTTGATTTTATAAGAAAGCATTTGAAATCTGCATTGTGCTGACAGTGATCCTGAGGGTCTTCATGAAGCAAACTTTTCACCCTCTCATGCATGAAGTAATATAAAAAAAATGCCACATTTTTTTACAGGCAACATTTTACTCCTCCAGACATGTACAGAGACACTTTCTTTTGTCTTTAATATTGTTCAACTTTTTATTTTTTTATGTATTATATTAAAATGTATGTAAAATAAAATATTGTCACATTCATATAATAGAAATATTATATAAAAATTGACTGGTGCCATTCAAAGGAGATTGTACTGATCTGTGGAAAAACCTTCCCTTAAACAAAATGTCTGGTATCAGAATATTTTAAAATTCCAACTCAAGACTCACCACTTTTCCTGGCATTTACTTTAAACAGAGCAGGACATTTATGTGCTTTATGTAAGGATTAAATAACACAGAGCTGTGGATTACACAGTTTTAATGCACGACGCCGAGTCTAGACAACCTTGACGTGATGTTCCTCCACAAAGTGCATTAAAACTGTGTAATGAATAGGTTTGAGTTGTTTAATCTGTTTATACCATGGACCCACACAGGAAACATTTTATAACAATTTTCTTTTTACAGAACTTGTTAATGCTAAGGTATAGGAACTATTTAATTTTGGCCTCAATCTAGTTTTATACTCAACACTGTTGTCAAGCTGCAGCATGTTTACTTGCTCCGCAGTCAAAATCAGAACCAGTACGTTGCTATAGTGACACCAGTGATGAAGTGATATAACAGTAATTTGACTTGACAAACTGCATGTGCATATATACGATTTAATATATTTTTTTCATATTTATATTTTTCATTTATTTAATATTTTGGTGACGGCTTGTTGTTCATATGCATGAATACAGTAAACTTGAACTGGTATATCTGTGTGTGGTGTGTGATGTGTCCTCAGTAGGAGATTTTCTAGCATAATCGTGGACTTTGAGACACCGTAGTCTTTATGGTAACAAAAGCTCAGCCCTAATGAGTCTGAACATCGTTAGTGGGCTGCTGTTTACAACTTGCCCTGAAGTTAAATGTGAATATAAGGTCAAAATAAAATAACAATATGTCTTTTTTTTTTTTTTTTAAGTTGTTAGCACTCCTTTTTGATAAACATCTCAACTTGCTGAACAGCCTAGTGTGTTTGCAAGATGCAGCATGTCAGCAAAAACCATCAACAAATTAATAAAACTCATTTTGTTGTCATGCCACACTGATCGTGGACTGACTCAAAAAAAAGGGAGACTGATTCTGTTTGAAATATTGTTTAGGAGCATGGTTGATAATCGAGATGATAAATTGACAAACTATTTTACATGACTTTGAGATATGCAGGCAAAGTGATGATGAATTTATTTGTTCAATTTATGTTCAGTTTAACTTTACATTGTTATACGTGAACAAATAGGCACAGATAGAAGATTAAATCTTATATAATCTGCCCCATAAGGCACGTTTCAAATAATAATAAGTTGAGTTGATTTAACTAACTTAAATTAACTCCCACCCTAATCATGTCACCACAGACTACTTCAGCAAAAAATAAAAGAAAAAAACAAAAACAAAAAAAACATTTTTATGTATCTGTTGATGGATTCAATAAACTTACAATTGTGTACACAGTCTCATAATTGTATTCTTGCACATTTTTTTTTATTTGAAAGTACACAAATACTGTAAACTTACGCTGCCCTGCACAACAGAGATGCTGCAGACAGAAAACATTTATTTCCTTACCCATAAGAAGTTCCAGTAACATGTCAACATGGAAAATCGGAACGACATGGTTTCCTTACAGTAACTGTAGACAAAAAAAGTACTCTATGAAGCACATACACTTAGAGCAGCTCTGACAAAGAAGTACTCATTCCTACCGGATAGCAGTGTTTTCAGTAAGCACATGTGGTTATGCAGTTTGTTTATTCGTGTGTTCACTGACAAGCCAGGCCTTCGCCAGAAGGCAGGAGACTAGAAGGAAATAGCCTCACAATCCTCATCTTGTCTAATGTGTGAAAACTTTGCAAATCACTGTGTGTAATGTTTGCAAAAGGTGTGAAGCTGAGTCGCTGCTTATTGTTGTGCAACTCTGGAGAGGTTTTTCTGATTTCTCTGTGTAAAGATGTTGGTGTGTAAACAGTTGTGGGGAAAAAAAAGATTTATGAGGAAAACAAACACACAGAAGAAATATTACTACAAATAAATGGTAGTATTTATATCTGTTTGAACAGCTGGTTCACGTACACTGTTCAGAATGTTTAGAAAAAGAAGCTGGGAAAACTCACTGGTTGTGGATGCTCATTTTAGAGCTATTTACTTTAAAAATACTGTTTAGGACCAATGTTAGAGCAGTAAATCACTCTATATATCATTACTTTGGTCTAAAGTGGCTAAAAAATAGAAATAATTAAAAAAAAAAAAAAACACCAAGATTGTTTATTTTTCTATCAATGCTACAAATAATAAAAAAAATGAGACTATTTCAGGTCATGTTTGAGCCATATCTAAGTAAATGGTTTTTAAATGTGCCACTTCGAGATAGATGCATTTTTCCTAAAAAAAAAACGTCATAAAACCTGAAAAATAAACTCTACCTGCTCTCTGAAATATTTAATAAACCCGACATTTATTAATTTGACAAAAGCTAATTTAGCACAAAAATTTAAGAAATGCACCAAAGCGACTGAGAAAAACTGTGATCCTGTCAAATCAGAAAAAAGAGGTGTAGAAAACAACCAAAACAATAATAATAATAAAACTTTAGATTGATTTTTATTAAACAATGTGCCTTAAAGCAGTAGAGAATTAACAAAACAGTCAAACTAATAATAATAATAAGAAGATTAAAAAAAACCTTAAAACAAAATGCAACCTAATGGAACACTAGAGCAGAAATATAGATAAAAAATTGGAATAAAAGGAGACAAACCATTCAGATTGTTTGACATATCTAATATATCAAACAAAACACAAAGGTCTCCTGAAAAAGGGAAGTTTAAAGAAAGGTATCAAAAGATGTTGATGGTGGAATCAGCAAATAAATCAAGAGCTGGATGCTCTGATTTAACAAGCCGGGTATACTTTTGTCATAAACTGTGATCTGGAAATAGTTAAAAGGGTGCTCTGTGAATTTCAGTGGTGAGGAGGAAACCACACAGCTCAGTAAATCTGAGATGTATGCCAGGGGAAGTCCATTTAAAGCTCTGGAGATGAGCAGTAAGATTTTCAAATCAATATGAAATCTAACAGGACGGCCGTGAATGGAAGCAATCACCAGTTAAAGTTGACAGAAGCAGCCCTGTCTGATACCTAAGTACAATGACTTACAGTAGTCAACGCAAGAATGGAAAAAAAACCCAGCATGCTTTATGTTTTATACGTCAGCAGATGAATAAAGGTAATCTGATATTACATGGTTGACATGATGAATATCAACCATGGATGTGCTTTTCCTGGAAGGAAAACTCTCGTAAAAAACGAAAGTATTTTCATTTGCTAAAGATTTTCTGTTGACACAAATGTGTTTGTCTTACCAATATTTGATATCATAGTCTATTCATATGTCCTTGGCATATATTTACTGGCGACCTGTCCAGGGTATACCCCACCCTCTCGTCCAATGATGGCTGGGATAGATTCCAGCTTCCCCACAATCCTTCTTTAGACTAAATGAATGAATGAATGAATATGGATGCTAATGATTGCTATCTCCAGTTTGACCACTAGATGGCAGTAATTGTTACAGGTTTTAGTTTTTCAAAATATCCAAACCGAGTTAAAGATCTGGAGCACAAACCCTGAGCAAGGCATTTTCTGGGCTTCTTGCTTCTTGTTGTTTTAAACTACGGATGTATAAAAGGAAAGCCATTATTTTTTTGAATTGCACCTCAACACCTGGGAGGGACCTCCAACATATGCATCAGCACAAAAGCCTTATTGCATGTCTTCCAAACCACAGTCAAATGTCAGTTCTGTGACACCCACTCATCATGTGGAGGATGCACCGACTGTGAGGAAATTTCACACCACATAATTATCTGCTGTTTTTCTTTGCCTTTGGGAGGAAGGTGGGTGAGGCCAGCCAAGCAAGGAGGAAGTAGCTGAGGGGGGTGAGGTTTCCCTTACACCCTCAGATCTAGGGTGAAAATTGCCCATCCTTCTCGGCGGGCTCTGAGAGCCACCAGACCTCATCAAGAAGCAAGTGGGGACTCTCGCATCACTTCCACAATGTCGTTCAGTACAATATAAATAGAACAGTATGGCAGCACAAGTCACATCTCATTTAGTGTGTTGCGTTTCAGAGCACCTCCGCTGAGACGGCGGGCAGCGAGGGCAGCTAGAAGAAAGCAGAGCTTTGCTAATGGACAGAAGTCCAGCTTGGACTTTACATTCAACAGCCCTTCATTTGTACTATGTATACAAACACAAAACCACCAGTATTCTGCCATATTTCTGTTTATGTTGGTGGAGTGGGGCAATATCTCAACGAACAGAGATAAATGGTGCGATAATATTAGATTGATTAAAAAAGGCAATACTGTTTATGAAACCAAACTACACAGATTTAAACCAGTAGAATCAAAACAAATACTATTTTTAGGCCTCAGTGTTGCATCTACAATAAAAAAAGAAATGTTTGATTCCATACAAATCCTAACCAGGACATTACATATTTGTTTAAAACCCCTGTTTTTGAAGACAATAAGGGAAAAAATCTAAAAGTATACAATCTCTCTGAATCTTTGTGATTTAAATATTTCATTTCTCATGACAGGAAACACACATCTGACTGCTTTAATCATGTCAGCATCCAAGTCTAAAGGATGCTGACATGTCTAAAGTCCAAGTCTAAAGTTGTTTCCATTTTAAATTTCTGAAAATGAGAAGTTCATCCAGCAGTTTACCTAGTAGTGGTGAAAGTCATTAACCTTTTAAAACCAACATGTACATTTCCCACATGTACGTGGAAATGGTCTTAATCGTTTATTGTTTCCTAATACTGACCAAGTTTTTCGGCAAGTCATTTATTTTCTTTAAGTCTAAACATGTGGCTTAGAATCCATATGGGAAAAAAGTATATAAAAAAAATAAAAAATAAAGACAAAAATTACCAAATGGTAAAATGATAATACAATGGGAGAACACTTTGGAAGAGTGAAACACGGGCTCGTTAGCTGCTAATAATGCTGTTTATTGCTTGTTGAATATATGGAATCAAAAACTAAAAATGCAAAAAAAAAAGCAAACAAACAAACAAACAAAAAAGCAGAACATAACATACAGTCATGACAAAATGGATTAGATCACCCTTGTTTGCCAAAACTTCCTGTTTATTTTTAATGCCTGATGCAACTGATGGTCTAATACTTTGTGCATGCCTGTAGATATTATTCATATTTTCAGAAATATAAAATAACAGCATATTTTCCTGCTGATTGCTGTATTAAGGTAAAATGACAGATCCATCATCAACTTAACTTTCCTTCTCCTGGACGATCAACATACAAACTTTAGAATTAATCATTCTGTGTTGTTCTCAGTTAAGACTTCCCATAGTTACATAAGTTCTTTATCTAGATTAAGTTGAAAGGTTTATTTTAAAATAAAAATCCACTTGTTTTATGCAGCCAGAAGAGTCATTTTTCTGTTCTGAAAAGTGACAAAAAAGTGTTTACTGAGGAAAAATCTAAAGCTTGAAAAATGTAATGACACATATTATAGTTGTTCCTAAAACATCATAAGCCTACTATCCTGATGTTTAGACATGTGATACCAAATTTACTATTATGTGTTGCTCTACTCTACTGTACAGCACTGTTAGGTGAGAAGAACCCATTTTAATCCAAAGAGCTCAGAGCAATAGTACAACTATGACTCAGAATTCATTTCTCAAGGTGACTTTCCATTTAAATTCAGCTGGAGTTGCCTGTGAATAACAGTATTAAGGTGAGAAAGTGCACAAGACAAGTATAAAACTGTAAAAATAAATCAGGAGAAATATAAATGGTAGTTGGTCCAGTCACCACCGTACTCTAGAGCAGAGATGGGAAAACCAGGTCCTCGAGGGCCACAGTGCTGAAAGTGTTCAGAGTTTCCCTGCTGCAACACACCTGACTCACATCAGACCTAATTAGCAGACTTTTGCAGAGCTTGACATCAAATGCTGTAAATGTCTCCTTATTGCCCATTGATTAGATTCAGCTGTGTTGTAGCAGGGATACTCCTAACTTGTAGAGCTGTGGCCCTTGAGGACCGGGTTTGCCCATCTCTCATTTAGAGAAAGAAGCTGGAAAAATGAATTCCTGAATATTGTCAGAGACACCGGTTTGAGTGAGGAGGAGTGGCCGACCCCACTGACCGGTGTGCGCCATCATGTTCAAAGCTGTGACTGGTTGATTCTAACTGCTAGATAAAAATACACTTTTGATGATAATGGGCAAAGAATGGAGCGTCAACTGGATAGACTTAGCCGTATTATCTAATCTCTATGAAGATTGTACCTTAGTTAGTGATACAGATCAGTAGTATCTCAGTTATTTGCAAACGCTCATTCAATTTGCAAAAGTGATGAGCAAGTTAACACTTATCATAAACTCAGATTCATGTTCAACATTTCTCTCATTTGCTGCATCTATTTGTAACCTCATCCAAGCTGCATATTTTAACCTTTTATTTATAAACTCTAATGTCTATTTTTATGGTTTTTAGAAAGACACACAAGCTGTCGGTCATTTATTTTGTTAGCCTGTTAGCTAACTCATTGCTAATGAAGCATTGCACACCCTGTGAAATGCAATTCAAAATGTTTACATTTCTAAATGTATACAAAGCAAATGAAAGCTTTTAAAAATGTGAGGAGTTTTTCTCATCAAAACTTTCCATTTGAATAAAAGGACTGATAGCCAATAACAGCTATGTGGCTACCAGGGACCTTACTTTAGCAGCAGCATCCTTATTTTTTCACAATGTATTGATAAAAACCAAAAACACAGCTAAACAGCCAAACCAAAGTTTTATGAAAGTACAACAATAAAATGTAAACTTATTTAGCCACCAATGTTACTATTGTGCTGCAGCTTCCATCAGCTAAAAACAACGCTCATTTCTGGCACATATAGCATTGAGCCAGTACAGGGTTAATACCACCATTCTCCTTCATTAGGCATACAGTGGGCGCGAGAAAGAACAGAACAATAGAGGTCTAACCAGCATCTCAAGAGGCTCCCAGCAAAACATGGATTAGGTGGAGATTATTAAATGTCAGCTCTTAAGACGAATACTTTTTACAGCCTCAAAGTAAATCAATACTACTTATCTTTGATAAAAGAGGCAGTGTAGATGTGCCAGCATAACAGTCTGACAGCTCCCTCTCCTTCTCGTTCTCCTCTGAACCTTTACTAATCGAAGAGAAAAATCCCGTAGGAACGTTTTCAAAACTTATTCCAGAGCATTTGTGATTTTACATACATATGTATTTGTTTCTTTGTTATATGAGTGCAGCCCAAAGTCTTTCCTTTCATGTGAGTCTTCTGCTACTTGACAAGCTCCGTCTGTTTTTCAATTCAAAACAGCCTTTTCATATCGTGCTTTAAATTCTACTGACATGGATTCTTTAAAAAAACAGAAAGAAACTTTCCTGGGTATTATTTGGCAGTTCATAATCTCTCCCTCTGAGTTTGTTTCCCTCGCTTGTTTGTCCGTCTGTCTGTACATATGAGCGGCGTTCAGGTGTGTATATTTTCTGTCTATACATACCTCTGTCTTGTTCTCAGTCTCTCACGGAGCTAATGCCAATGATTCCTCTGAACATTCTACTTCATGCTGAAAAATCCATTTTCTCAAAGGCGCCCAGATTGACATCTGCAAATATTGATGGTAAACAAACCAATCAGAGCAGCTCCGTTGATGGCTATATGGAGCCTGCTTGCAGACCTCATCTTCTTGCTTTCAAAACAAGTGCAGAATGCACCGCGCTGCGCTGATCCCTCATTATTCCTGCAATGATGTGGGCTTGGATAGTTTGAAATTTGAAGTACTCCCACCGAGGAAGAGTGTGCCACACTGTGCCATTACTTTGTATGTTTGAGTGTGCATCTTTTTTTTTTTTTTAACAGTTTGTAGTTCACCTTTAGTGCTGTCACAGTGCCTGCATCCAAATCATAATTACAATGTAATATCACGCATAAGGCAGTGGCCCTGCTGTTGTTTCACTTTCTCGTCCTCTTCCCTTCTATGAATATCAAATGCTCTCATGCTGAGCTCTGAAAGCTGCACAGCTCCTTTTCAGACACATACATGCTTGTAAGTGTGTTTTGGAGGGGGAGGTCTGGGTATACAAATTGTACTTTCCTCCATAGGCTTTGACAGGAAATGCCACCTGCGAGACAGAAAACATGCACGCGTTCCTACTGGTCGGCTGTAACCCTGTCCATGTGAGACAACCTAATATCTTATTCAGCTTTTTGTTGGGTTTACATGACATTTCCTATTCAAGTCACATAAAGTACAAAAATCACAAATCCTATCTCAAAGGCAGTGTGGGGGCTCTTTGCCAGCCCTGGCAAGGCTGCAGTGTCAAATGGAAGCATGCAAGGCTGTGGCAATGCCAATGGCTTGGAGACGAGGGCGCTACAATGAACAGTACTTATTTTTTGTTGTTTTTTTTCATTTGCAAGCCTTTTATTTTTGTTTATTACTGAACTTGTCCACAATGTTCCAATGTGTGCCATCCGTTTTCCTTTTTTCTCTCTCTTTCAGCAACAGTTTCTGTTTTCTGAATGAAAAGTTGAAGGTATTGGTTTTTTCATAGAATACAGTTTTCCAGTGTTCATTTGACAGATCTTGTCTTTTGAATCGTCAACACATTAACAAAAAGAAAGAAGCACTTTTCCCCACTTCGCTGTGTTTGGGTAAAGTGCTAATTTAAAGAAACTGCCTCCAACAGTATAATAAACAGCTTATCCATTCAGCTCTGGACAGGGGGTCTCTTTTATCTATGAATCAGAATCAGCAAACACTCCGCAGGCAACAAATAGATGCTAACACAATTAAACTTAATACTGATGGAGGTTTAGAAAATATTAATCCAACGAAGATGGAAGCAAGTTTGATTTTAAGTGGTGTCTAACAGGAGAGATCAAGCCTGTAAAGATGACCAAAAAAAATGGGTTTCTGTGTTTAGTTTGATTTTCCAAACGTTCTTACACTGATTACAAGACACATCTTACAGGATATGTTTAAAGGGGGAACTTTGTTGAGAGAAAAACTGAAAAAGCCAGAGGATGAAGAGTCTGGACGAAGTAAAAACGATTAATCAAGTTTATAAAAGTAAGCACGTAAGTGTTCACAAACTGTAATTTGGAGAAAGCGTTCAGAAGTCGGATCAGACACAACTCTGGAGGGGTTCAGATCTGAGAAGGAAGTAATAACTTCTTTTAAGCTTTCGTGAGAAAGACGTCAGTGGTGATGGTAAATCGCTTGTTTCCCTGAACACTAGATGTATGATTTTACCCAAGACTGTCTGGCACCTTTCATCTGACAAAGTCTATCTCTACATGTTTACCATGTTCCAAACTCCCCTAGATAAACAATGCTTTTCTGTGTTTTTCTGACCCGAAGGGCACGCAGATGTTTTACGTCAAACAGATGATTAGTTTCAAGCTCAAGTTTCAAGTTTCATCCATTACATAGATAACTTGGACAGTGTCCTGCTATTAAAAACTCAGGTCTAACCTGAATCAGAAATGACCTGAGAGTGAAGCCTTTAATATAGAAAGTATCACATGAAATTATTATAAGAATGGTGTAGCATATAAAATTTCCACAACAACTTGCAAAGCATCAAAGTAAATTACCTGCAATGGTGAAAAAACAGGCTATTGTTAGTAAAGCAAATTACAGTATGATGCAATATGATACAACATGATATTATACACTACGATACAGTAGAATGCCCTGCAACATGCTTTATTATACCCACATGAATTTTTTCCCTGAAAAAAAACAGAATTAACCCTTTTAATCTTCATCCAAACATCAAACCACGCTGCAGAAATCCTAAACACATTGCAGAATATATGAAAAAATAAAAGTGAATACGATCTGTCATTGAATGACGGCTTTAAGTGACCATGAAACATTGTTTACAATGATTCAACATTCTGATAGAAACTAGAAAAATGAACTTTTAAAAGTTTGGTTTGCATTTTAGATTTAGATACATTCAATCAGAAGGTATTAACTCAAAGTCAATGGATGTGATCAGTGCTCTCTCTGATGGACTGGAGGGAAAGGTTTCCAGTCTGACCCATCACCATGATGTGTTTTATTTCTATCACATATCCTTTTGAAAGGCCCAATTTTCACTTAATAATACATTATATTAAAAAACAAGGGTACAAATATAGAATATAAAAACTTCTCTATCTCCCACGACCCCGCCCCACAACCACCTACATCCACGCATACACACACACATATTAACACACAAATGAAACACACTGTACCCATAAAATCTTGTTTTTAAAATGTAGGTGAAAGTTCAGGTCTACCTGCTGGTTATCTACTTATTTTAATGAGGTTACAGAGTGTTCAGCTGCGGCATGGGCACACACCTCCAGTTTTCCCAGATACACACCAAGATAATGGATGTGCACAACTTCCAAAATATGCAGGTGCCTAACGGCCTTCACCAGGTCACACAGTCAGACACACCAGCATCCTCTGACTGTGAAACATACCTACATGGTTGTACCCAGTGGTGTAGTCCAGGGTATGTGCAGGTAAACAGCGTATACCTACTTCTTTTTCAGTCACTTCTTAACACTAGAATTCCCAGAGATTTCTTACCTCCCCTGCAGCTCCCAGAGGGCAGCCAAAAGGCCCCAGAGGTCTGAAACTAACAACTCAACGACCTACAGTTCGCCGCCTATCATTTTTAGATGCAGCCATTACCTGCCAGATTAGCAATTCATGGATGTGACATTCCTTAAGCAGGACATGTCTCACATGGACACACTCACATTGGGGGAAGTAAAACAGCCACTAAGATGTCTCCTGATAACTTTTGTCCTGAGTAAGGGACTGGAAGGGACTTTCAAAACGTACTGCAGTGTTTCAGTAATCACAAAAAAACCTATAAACTTTTAACCTTTTCTCACATTTGTCATGTAGTCTTTATTCAGCATCTCTCGGGCACACAGAGCCTGCTTTCAAATGAGAGGTAATGTGTTTCCTTTTGATTTTTGTCATGAACAGAGAAGAGTTTCGGTCAACACCACATTTTTTGAAAACTGCACAGGCAGGTGGACTCATTTTTTTTTTTTACAAAATAATGGCTGAACAGTCAACAGGTATTCACTGTCCTTTTTCCCACATTCCCTGTGGGTATATTTTATTTATTTGAAGTATTTATTGCCGTACTCTTCATTTTATTCTTGGTAGAACTACTTTTTATGTATATGTGGGCTTTGTGGATATACATATAAATGTATGCAATCATTTAATTTAGCATTCTGTGTGACTAATGTTGTAAGCATGCAACACGAATAAACCTGAAGTGAACTGACTGTCTATTTTGCAAGCTCTTGTTAGGTCGGCTGTTTGCATGGGTGTCATTGTTTTTAACTTTTTTTTGCTTTCAAAAATGTTGGTCTACATATGCCAAGTACACACATATACATACCTAAAGACCTAACTTTGAAGTCATCTGTTATGTTGTGACAAAAATCCAGTGTTTTGTTTTTTTCTGCTATGACATTTGAGAATCTGAATGCAAGGATGTTTTTCAGTCCGTCTTGAGCATGGGAATTGACACAGGGTGTTTGAATTGCCTAAATTTGAACATTATCTACTCCTTTTTTTTTACTTTAATTGCTGAAAAAAAACAGAAAATCTTTTTTAAAACATTGAAAAAAACTAAATAAAAATACAAATATGTAGCTAGATGGCAAATGTAAAAGGACCACAACCTATTTATGACATATTTCACTGAAAATCTGATTAACATTCACATGAAAGAATCAGGATTTTTCCTCTTGCAACACAACCAAACTTTTACAAATGCTTAGAAAACCAAAAGCATTTTCTCATTTTCTGAGCGACAATGGAGGAAAGCCAGAGATTTTAAATTTGATCATCTTCCTGCAGCTGTGAGTAGCCATTTTATGTGATTGCAAGACATTAAGTGAACTTTACAGGATTCAGTCATATGGCAGAGAATCTGTGGTGCGAGTCAGAATCCATTTGGCTGTGATTCAGTGAAAAAAGCCAGAATATCGCATCAGATTAAGTTAATGAGGAACATTATGAGGGAAAACATTCACACTGCACTTGGCCGCAAACATATTAACATTTTGGATGTAATTCATTGCTCAACCTGCTTCAACTTTATAACATGCTTGATGGGAGTCAAGATGTTAATAATTATGTGTGTGTCCCCTAAAGCTGACGAGGTGAAAGACTGTTGAGGCAGTACCGATTACACACAGGTACTCGCTTTTTTTCCTCATCTTTCACAGCTCATCCCTACATTCTTCATTAGATATGGGGAATATGGAAAAATAAATCAATGCCACAGCAATCTCCACATTAGGAAGGTGCTTGTGCTGCCTGCTGCCACATGGGAACCAGTGAGATGATGCCTGCAAATTAATTTGTGACAATCAGAATTGATTTTCCAATCCCGCGTGGTATTTGATAAATAACCCTTCAAAAAAACAAACACCTCAGACGATAAATACAGTTATTATCTCTTGCAGGGATAATTAGTGTTTCCTGTAAAGATGGAGCACCTTTGGTCCTTTGCTGCATCACTTCAAGCCCAAAGTAACACAACTCTAAAAGTTGCACTGTTCAGTGATCCACAGTGCAAAAGGCTTCTACGGTTTCAGTCTTTCGATGATGTCGGTCACGGGGGGGGGTCAGCAGACGGATATGTGAGGAGAAGCAGCTTTTCCAGAAGGTAGGAAATAATGAGTAATAACACTGAACCTGATTATGAGGTGATGCTTTAAGTGAAATGATTAAACTCACCTAAAGGCTCTAACTGACAATTAAATAACTTTTGGATGAATTTTACGCACCTCTGCACACTCATTAATGCTTTATTTATGATGGCATGTCCTACCTCTTTTAATTGAAAAATCATTTATTTGTTTCTTTGCTGGCAAGTTATAAGCTCAATGGCTCCATTAGCTGTTGCAGCTTTGGAAAACAGTTTCATTAGTGATAAATCCCCAAAAAACAAAAGGATATTAATGTTAGAGCGACTACACTGGAGTGAAAGTCATTTTTATGCACCAACACCAGGCGTGTTCTGATGGATAAGCAGTTTGGTTTGGAGTTTTTAGGCACACTTTCTCTAGAGATCCTTTTAATTTCACATGAAAAAAAAATTCTGTGCAGGTTCTGGTTGGAGTGCACTGGAAATAAGCATAAACAGCAGAAAATGAAAAGTATACTTTTACACATCAATATTCTACATTAAATTCCCAAACCCCAACGTGTGCTGTTGTCTTCTGAGGGGTGTGTTGGTCTGGTTTCACACTTGTCACGTGATTTAAGAAAAGCAGTAAATGCTTTGAAGATCTTATGGAAAATCTCCTGGAAAAGTCCCGACTAAATGCTGTAAAATGATCCCAGCGCACCTTTTAGTCAGTTATTTCAGCCTGAAATGTCTTAACACAAGTCCATCGTCAGACAACAGCCTTATGCAATGCATAAAATCTGGAAGAATTTCATCAAAAGACTTATTTTTCCCACCTCCTGTATGAAATGACATACCCAGAATAAATTAAGTAGCTCTATCCTAACAACCAGGGCTGTTTGTGTAATGGTGATCTATGTGAGGCTACTACTGAAGTGTCAGACTCAAGATATGTGTCACAGTGTCAGATTAAATTCACCTGGAACTCTGTAGAAATGTAAATACTTATCTCCTCCTAAAAGAAAACCACATTAACTCCAGTGAAAACCAGAGGACAGCAGCCCAGTTCATCTAGGAATTAACAAAGTAGTTTCTGATGAACAACTGTGCAAAAGTCGAAGCTAAGAAAAGTGAGCTAATTTTTAATGGTTTATTACCTCCACCAGAGCGGAGGTTGTGTATGCAGCAGCGCTGGCTTTCCTGCAGCCCTGCAGATCCTGTCTGCCTTCTGCAGACCTGTGACTCATCCTCCCATCAAGCTCCTGCAGCTTATGAAACTAGCTCTTCACTTCTGTCTTGTTCCACATCATTCGGTCCACCAGTGACCACCAGTCTTGCTTTGATTATTCTGTCTCTGCTCGGATATGGCCTCACCTCTGAAAGCCTCCGGCTCCATTAGTCAAGCTTAAAATAAATTCCACTTAGTCCTGCTCTTAGGTCCCAGCCTCATTACATACAGCAGCAGTTGTGCAAATTCATTTATTAATTTATATATTTTCTGTATCCGTTCATCTAAAAGGCATTTTCTATACCTGATTTATCCAGTTAAGGGGTAAGAGGCTGTTCACAGCTGCCAGCAGGTTATGCTTCCTCACCTTCATACAGTAAATGTAGACGTTTGTTTCACATATAGCCATACATGGCTGCCTCCTACTTCCATGTGTCTTCATGTTGCCATAGTTGTTACATCACTTCATCCACTAGGGGGCAGTGCTGTGATCAGAGTTCATATCTGTATTTTGACGCGGGATGGTAGCGGCAGTACACCATAAAGGTCTTTATAACCATCCGAAAACACCAAATGTGGAATAATAACACCACAAAGCTTTAAGCTGTTCAACTTGTTTTTATTTGGCAGTTCCTGCGTCGTCTTCTTCCTCTTCCTCTTCTCTGGGATTTTTTGGGACAGGAGTCAAAGTTAATTTCTCCTTCGTCAAACAAAACCAGTTTATAGTTAATCAGTCATTTTCCTGCCAATGGGCCTTGGTACGTTTTGTCACAATATTAGTTCATAAAATCCAGCCTTTAGTTAGGTTTAGGTAACAAAATCACTTTGTTAGGATAAGGAAAAAATGTGAATACTTCACGCTAAATGTGAGAACTAAGACATTCGTTGTTTTAAATGTAAATCTCTTTGAAATCGTAAAGAATTCTGGGTAATTTTATCAGCAGCAGTGATGCAGAGTGTGTCGGCTGCTAATGAGAAGAGAGCTTTTTAAAGCCTGTTAGGTGAAAGTGGAATGAGATGCAATAATGGATATGATTGTTGTGGATGAACTGACATTTTTTCTTTTCGATAAGTACAGGAACTGTCAGACGCAGATTCTCCAACGGTGGAGAAGCCAGTGAAGCAGAATAAAGATTCAGGCTGGGAAAGATGACTCAAAGAGCCAATGAGGTTGAGAGAAAAGCAAAAATGTTGCTTTAACAGGAACTGTGGTCTTATAATGTGTATATATTGAAAATTAGGGCTTTTTGAATTAAAACCTTGAATCTAATCATGTAGTTGTATCTTTTTTGTTTTTTCTGGTTATTAGAAGGAAAATGTCAGACAGTGACGCGTTTTTTTCTGCTGCTCTTTTCTCTTCAGGAAACTTTGAACAAATTCATACAAACTACTTAAACATGTCTTTGCTGAAGAAAAGCGTGAGCAAACAAAAGGGCTTACGTATTTGGTTTTATACCCACCTGCTGTATTTAATCCTGTGTGATAAGTCAAAGCAGTGTATGCAATCCCTGCACCAGGACACAGCAACAGGTTGGGTGATTGATTGATTTGATTTGAATATCTTTAATGTCCCCACGCTCCAGCTCGGTTTGTAACAGGAGGTAAAATGTACATTTCTTACATGAGTGCCATTCATCAAGGGAAGTTTGAATTTATAATAGAGAAATCCATGCATTAATAATTCAATAGTTGACCCATATCAAAGAAGATTAGTTTCAGAATACCACACACACACACACACACACACACACACACCTTGTGGTTGCTATGGTTGCTATCTTGCAAGGCCTCGTTGGATTGCTGGAATCATCCAAGCTGCTGGAAGAGGTTGATTCCTGTAACATGGCACATGACCCATGTTCTTCTCTCCATGTTATTGTTGAACCTTTTTCTTGTGTCTAAAAGTTTACTTCCTTAAAGCAGTGACTTAGCATCAAATACAGTGATCATAATGAGCCATAAGTTATCATGAGACAACTCATCAGAGCTGAAAAAGCACAAACAGGATCAGATTCTAAATATGATGGTTTAATAGCTCCATAAAATAGCTGTTAAATAAATGAAAATGGTGTTTAGCTGTATACAAATGAGAATAAAGGGGTCTGAGTGTCGGGGTCAGTGATCTGTTGATGACCCTGTTTCATTACTCTTGAGATATAACATCATCTTTATGACATCATCCTCCTCTCTGCATCCAAACAAGTAGCTGTGACCTAATTTCTATTTATTCATACAATAAAACTCTCCTGTTAAATGTTCTCTAATACATGTGATTGAACAGGATTTGATATGGGGAGTATATCTTGTAAAAAAATTAAATGAAATAAAATAAATAAATTTAAAAAAAAAAAAAAATTTAAAAAAATTAAAAAATAAATAAATAAAAAAAATAAATAATAATAATAATAATAATAATAATAACAACATTACATTTTATTTGTTAGCCCTGAGATAGACTGGCGAGCTGACCAGGGTGTACCCTGCCTTTCGCCCAAAGACTGCTGGGATAGGCTCCAGCTGCCCCGCAACCCTGAATTGGATTAAGTGGTTAGGAAAATGGATGAATGAATGAATTTTATTTGTTGGCACCTTTCAGGTCACTCAAGGTCACCTTACAAGATTATAACAGCATAGAAAAAGGCAGCAATAGGACAAACATTAAAGCAGGAACATCAGTTCATAATAAGAAACAGTGCAGTCATATAGCAAAACAAGCTATATATATATATATATATATATATATATATATATATACATATATATATATATATATATATATATATATATATATATATATATATATATATATATATAGTATTCAGGCTCTCCAAGCGCCATTTTTCCAAAACTGATCTTTTTTTTCTGGTGAGTTTATCAGACTGGTAGGACTTTGGCCAAAACTGGTGAATGCGTTGCCCAACCATCCCAACGGCAAGCGGCAGAGAGTGTGTAAAGGGTCCTGCTGAAGTGGCAGTGACAGGAAGGCATTCACTCTAAATGTAAATCAGAAGGGTTTAAGGGTGTGCCGGTCAGGTAACATAGTTTATAGTAGAATGGACTCTTTTAGTCTGGTCTCAAACATGACAAATTACTTTTACCATGGAGTAGGCCCACCAATAGCTCATCCTCGAATGTCATATATGAAGCACATGTAGAGTGGAGAGCAGGCGGCGTAGTGGGTTTTGATTGGAGGCAGCGAGGAGAACATTCAGCTACACGCATGCAGAGACTCTTCAGTACAAAGAGCAACAACAAGGGTTGTCATCAAAAGCTAAGTACATACAAAGTACTCCACCAGCACTTGCTACAACTAAAAATGTCCTCCACAATCTGCGCAATCCCATGTGTGAAACCACACAGTACTGGTATTTTTAGACAGCTGAAAAGCTACCAGATCCTACCTTTGGTTAAACCAGCTTCTCCAGCACATGATATAAACGTTTCACACAACTATGTTGTGTATTTATTTAACAGTTCTCTTTATTCGCCACGTGGCTTGTTTTACCATTTATCTATAGGTTTGAACTGGAATAATAGAAGAAGAAATGACAGGACTTTACAGATGCAGCATGTTGGATGTAAGGACAATCATGACCAGGCGCTCAGGAGGAAGCACGCAAAAAAAAAAGTTCCACATCAGAGCCGGTGTGTGTTGAAACACTTCATGTAAAAGGGGAAAACCTGCTGTGTCTGCATATACAACACGAGTACTTTTATAATGCAAAATGATTTCTTTTTCAAATTATAATGAAAACATAGTTAATCATGTTACTTTTCATTCCTGCTAATGGATGAACCTGAATGTCAAAGAGCCACTTTAAATGACTCAATAAATCCATTATGAACCGACTCTCTTCAGTCAAGATGTACTGTGGAGCAGAGAGAGATTTCTATACACCACCGTGTGCTCTGTAAAGCAGAACATCTGTTCATAAAAAGCCTTTTGATTAGTCTAATATTATAAGACTGCACTCGGGGCTGAAATGACATTTGTATATATATATAAATATTTTTTAAAAAAAACACTTCTTTTGGGCAAACTTGTACATTAGGAATGTGCCGTTGGCTTTGACAGGCCAGGCACACTTGTACCTCAGCAGAAAACTACAATAATATCATCATGCCAGCAGTTGTTTGGAAAGATAGTGTCCTTCCTACAAGCGTCATTGAAACTTCTTTCAAAAGAATAATAAATGATAGATGCCTCAGAAGCGACAAAGACAGCGGTGCAGCAGGATCACAGACCTGAAATCCAATTTAGATTACTATGATTGATAAAAATTCCTTATTTTGCTCACTGAGACATGATGCAGCTTTATGAATATGGCACAGATTCAGTGTGAAGATGACATGTTACTGTACAGCTGCAAAGCATGTCTGTTGGGGCCGAAAGCCACTTTAAAATAATGCTGCATGTGGAGATGTTGTCAGCCAGTGTTTTCATCCAGCTTCTATATCACTCGTTGGTTTGCAGCATCAAGAGGACCAACTGGAACCTGGAACATCACACAGCCTGGCAGCAACATGAAAAATGCAGTCCAGCAAACATTAATTAGCATAATCTAGTTGAGTTTAGAGATCACAACTCTGGTTTAATGGACTGTCCTAACAAGTCCACATTTAATTATCCTGTTATCCAATCAGAGAATTAGATCCCGGTCCTTACAGTACGCCCAGCTGAGTTCAGGAAAATAAAAACAGATAACTTGGAAAATATTCTTTTTTTTAGTTATGAAAGAAAAGCTGTGCCTACTTAAGCTAAACAGTCAGTCAAAATATCAACAGAAAGTTTGAGAATTTATGAGCAAGAAATATGGATTAAGTGCCACCAAATGTGTATGAATGGAAATTTATTTGCATTTTGTGAACATTTAACTCACCTGATGGCTGAAAATTCACCTCTGTGTTAAAAGGAAATCCGCATACCAGCTTTAAATTCATCCCGCTGAATTGTAAGAAGTAACAACTAAATTTTACATCTAAACTCCCTCTTTGTCATAAATATTTGGTTTTATTTTTTTATTGTCCTTAATCATGATCAAAGTAAAAACATCTTGCAATTATTGCTGAATGTGAATAAAAATCTTAGTCATTGTCCACCAGTAGTCCTGTCATATTATATTATATTATATTATATTATATTATATTATATTATATTATATTATATTATATTACATTATATTATATAAAGATTTCCCTCAAAATATAATTCTTAAATTAAATGCCAAACTTTAAAATATTTTTAGATTTATTCTAATAAATGATTGACTTTTTAAGATGTAAATATGTCAAATATCGTCTTAAATATTGTTTTAAGAATGATTGTTCTGCACGTCGTGGTCAGCTGTTTGTTTTTGCCTTCATCTCACCAGTGATCAGCTGGAGAGGCCACTGGGTTGGATATCAGGCTGATAGTGGGCAGTGGCTCAGCAGAGGTCACAGACAATCTCATCTTATTGTTTGTTTGTTTTGTTCAAGTTGTGAGTCTCTGGAATCTAGTTTTTGGGTTTGGTTTTGTGATTTGATGATTTGATGATGATGTTTTGGTTTGGTGAGCGGCCCAGATCTCACAGCTCATTCTTCCTTCTTCTTTCTCTTTTTTGTTTTATTTAATTTACTTACTTTTAAATGTTACTCTTTGCCTCTGGTCTCGCATCTATGTTATGGTTCCTTTTTGAGCCATTTTGATCAGGGACTGTAACAATGATGTCTAAAAATTAGGTAGGAAAAGATCTAATTAAAAAAAAAACAACAAAAAAAACAAATAGTAGTGATTCAATTGCCATGACAAAAATTAATGAATGGCTGGCTTTAACTCTTAATTACAATAACTAAGACTGTAGTAACAATAATAATAATAATAATAATAATAATAATAATAATAATAATAATAATAATATATTTTCTTTAAAAGTGTGTCATGAACAAAAGGGTACTTTTCGACAAAACAGATTAATAAAAAGGAAAAACACTAAAATCAGCATAAAGAAAAAGAGGATGGAGAAGTTAGACTGTGGTAAGGCAGTTTTAAACAGATGAGTAAAGAGATTTGAAGCTGGGAAAAACGTCAGTATTGAGGATGTTTGGTGGTAAAACGTGATATTTCCAAATCTGTAAGAGGTGATATGACTGTACAAAGTGCATTTAGTGTTTGGCATTGCTACAGAAGCCATATGCAATCACCAAACACATTGTTAGCATTTTGTTTTTTTTACACTTCTCTTACAGCTAATGGATGGCAGGTTAGAGGGTTAACTACTGGATTAAATCTGTAAACAACAATGCTGCTTTTTTGTCATATTTCCTTTATCCTTCACATACCTTCTTACACACAACTGCTTCTCTGGATGAAGTTGCCTGTAACTAAAGCCTTTTGTGCTGATAAAGGATAATATAACTTATCAAACCTCTTCAAACGGTGTGAGCACAGAGCCTACAGAGGTACACCGAGGTTCACAAAGAAACTTTACAAACATTTACTTCCAGCTTATTATAGTTTTAGGTTTCCGTCACAAAGAAAGGCTGACTGTGTTTTTTTTGCTTTGTGGTAGAACTGGTTGCTCAGTGAGCAGCTTGTTACGTCTGTGCAGGCTTTATTTTTCATACACTGTGCCATATGATGTTATTCTCTGCATACCCCTCAGCTGTGCATCCCTTTGGGAAAGGGACAACGAGAGGCAGCATCAACAGCAGCACCGCAATGCTGACTGAAAACATGTTCACGGAAAGTTTTTACAAATCCACTTCTCTTCTTTCACTGTATTTCCACAGTTTTTTCACAAGTGAGTAAATATCCTGATTGTTTCAAGTGAAAGGCTGAGCCTTCTAAGGGCTAATTGGAAAATGATCCTATTAGAATGTATAAATTATTCTAATTGATTACAGACTTTGTATTTTTTTATAATAAATGGATTTTGGTGGATGACAAAATCAGATAATATACACAAATACTATTATTATACAGAAATACTAAACTCTGTCTCTATTATTGTCTGGGAAAAATGCATTTAATATGTTTTCAATTTAAAAAAAAGGAGAAAATATCATTTTAAGTCATTTAACTTAGAGCTTCAGCCTACATCATGTTTCAGTAACGTTAACTTTTTCATTGTTTTCATCTACATGCGTCAAATATAGACAATATGTGACAGTAAAGCAGACTGTGTTGTGGCTTCAGTCTGGTCCTGCAGCAGAGGTGATCACCTCCTGCTCTGACTGCAGTTTGAAGCTTGATGCTGTGTGAGGGCAAAACTTCTAGTGTGTTCTTCTGCACGGGGGTGTTGCTGGTCTGACTACACACTTCAGCAGATTAGCAGCCCTAATAAAACTGGTTCAGCCTGGCCAAATATTTAAACACTCGTTCACACCGTGGTTCCTGAGCCTGATTAATTATTAATTATTATTTATCCTAAATAGTCAGCATAGAACCCTCTTTCCTGCTGATTTTTATTTCCAGTGGTTATTTTCTTAACTTGACACCAAGCTGAACCAATCAGATACTCTAAACACTGTATGGCTCGGTATCAGTGGATGCAGCTACCTGTCAAAACCAAGGAGAGGAAACAGTGAACAGAGAAAGTGTGTTATTAAATAAATAAACACTTTTTAAAAAGACAAAGCCAAGTCTCACATGTCCACTACAGCAGGACCTTCACCAGCTGATGAATGATGATAATGGTAATGATGGTAGAAGCTGGAGTAGGCTGCACTGAGTTTCTGCTCTGAGTGAAGAGACCCATTAAACCCAGTAAGTCTGATCCAGATGAGACAGGACATGTTAGCTGTTCACACTGTTATGATGAAGTGATGAATAAATAATGCTAATAACATAAAATGCAGGCATATAACATGGTGATATTCGACCTGGGCTGGGAAAACAGAGGTGGTGAAGTGTGGTTTCTCGGCTTCAGACGAACAACAGATCCAGGAATGTTTATAACGAAAGTCAGTGTGGCATCAATAGAATTAGCTGCTCCAGATTAAAAACAAAGGGACCATCTGGGCTGTTATCAGGTCCAAAAGCCAGGCTCGCTGATGGCATGAGGTTGTGTCAGAGCTTGTAGTGAAGCTCATTAAATGTAGACGTCTGAGCGAACAGCATTAATGCCGATAAAAGCCAGGAAGAACGTTTAGCACACATTACAACGGCATGACTGTGAAAGAAGACGGGATGTGTACTGGACTGGGCGGACTGCTGTTCTGTTTCCTGTGCTGTTTAGAAAGGCAGCAATGACTCTGCACTGTTTCATGGGAAAAGACATAAAATACATAATTACCAGGATATGCTTAATAACAGACACATAGTGAAAAGAAATGTCAACTTTATGAAACACTTTTCTGTTCTTAATCTGTTGAAATTAAGTTGGCATGACAACTTAGTGTAATATTTTAAACCAGACAGTTTGCAATGAATTCATAGTTCAAATTAATATGAGGATCTGCCTTGTTTAAATCTTTCATATGCATTTTCCATACTGTCTCAAATTTCTCCAATTATGAATTGAGTTGTTAAATTTTGTTCATAAAGTTAGTCTATGGGGACCAAAATGCCCAGAATGAGATCATCTGAATGCTTTACCTTGCCTCACTCTGCAGGTTGCTGCTGAGTTAGGACACAACTGGACAACTGTCTTTGACAGGGCAGGCGAAACCCAACCTGGACCTGTTAGACTTGTTTACCTGTTGTGCCACCACTAGTTAACACACTCAGTATGAAACAAGTCAGCTGTCTACCGGCTGTACTGCAGCTCATTCATCGTTCCTATCTGCTTTCTGCCATCGACGCGGTGCTTGTTTTTTCTTTCCAAGACATGTCGACTTAAACTTCACACTTTAGCTTCTGTGAGTTTATATGCAGATTTGCAGCACAATTATTAAAGCAGCAGTGGTGGAATACAGCCAGAAGGAATAAAACAACCCTAAAACGTGTTACCTGTGACTTCACCCTGGGTAAGCGTTGGAAAATGGACGGATGGCACTGCAGCCACTCTCATGTCAACACAAAGACACAATTTTAAAATGTTTTTTAAGATATTTTTATTTCTGATGTCCAACATCTAAATAACTAAAACAAGTCAAACAATCATAAACAAAATAGATGTTAGTGATTGTTTGAGCTAGGTTCGTTAATTCTTGGGACGCAAAGCATTTTGAAGTTCCAGCAGTCAAATCGGATCTGTTTCTCATTCAGATCGGATGTGTTTTCAGGCTGTCCCTGTCTGGTGAGACGGGATCCTGCGCTGCAGCCTTACAGTTGCAGCGTGGGTCCTGTCTGCCCGGACCCGGGTGGCCCCCATGGTGATGGCCTGGGTGGTCGTGGTTGGGGGTAGCCCTTTGTGTAGAGGCACCCTGAGGATATCGTTTCCTTATCTGGTGCACATCTGGTACCAATGTACACATGCCATTCATCTTCTTTTAACTGTTATAGGGGCTAATAGGGCATGGGTGAGGGTGGTTGTGGGTGGGTGAAAGGGGACTATGGGTGTGTGTGTGTGTGTGTGTGTGTGTGTGTGTGTGTGTGTTTATTTGTTTTGATGTAAATTGTTTATTATGTAAAGTACTTTGTATTGTTTTTAAGCACGAAAAGTGCTATACAAATAAAGTTTGATTTGGTTTGATTGTTGGGTTGGATCTAACAAAGAGAGCTCAGTTTGTTCTAGATGTTACTTCTGTCACCTGCAGACACACTGAGATGGGACAAGGACAAAGAGGAGACGCTGCTCAGGAGGTGTGTCTGAAGAATTTAACACAAAGTTGTGGAGCTCTGTTATAGTCAAGTCATTTAAACATCTAAAACGGTGTTAACCTGTCCGTTAGAGTAGAGGTTCTCAAAGACCCCCAAGATAAAACAAGTCGGTTTTCATGACCCCCACACAAAGACTGATTTGTTGTGTGATATATCAAATGGTTCCTCCTGCAGCATCCTCTAAACATAAGCCTAGAAAACTGTCAGAATCCTCATAGTATTTATTTGACGGTTCACCGCTGCCAGGGTCACAAAGCCCAGTCTAAGAACCACTGCAGGAGAGAGGGCATGGGGATTCGGAGAAAGTGTCTGTCTCTGGAGAGGCGAGAAGCAAGTCCTTCCACCAGTTGGTCTGATTTACCTAACAAAGCCAGGACCAGACAGATGACACTGAATTAACAACAGGATAGTTTTCTGCCTCATTTCTCCCTCTTCTGTAGCAATAATAAAGGTGAAGATGGTCCAGATCAGTTGGAACAAACTGGACAAAAAGTGGGACAAACTGCGAAGGAGACGTGACGTTAAAGCTACAACTGAAAAACCCTGACAGACTTTAACAGTCCAGCAACACTTCTCCAGGTGTGGGAATGAGAAGACTGCACCTAAACAAACACTAAGGTGACGAGGACTCCAGAAACATTCAAATATGAAGAAGCAAGCACAGCTTTCAGGCGGTTCTGGACTTGGTGGATCAGAGAGCTGGGATGTTCCCTGAAGGCGAGGCTGAGGCATTTAAAGAGAATCTCTACGTGCCCTAAAAATGCATTCTGTGGTGTAAACAAATGATCAAACGGCGAAGTGTAATCTGAAGAATAGACTGCAGCTTTGATGAGGTCGTGGGGGCCGGCAGAGCGGGCTACGACTTTAACTGCAGGTGTTTTCCAGCCGTGGGGAGGGCAGGGAGAGGGGTTGGAGGGGCTGAGCCAGGTCGGAGGCTGATGGAGACAAGTCTTTTTGTTCCATGTGTATTAGTGGGTAGATCTGAAACGGGCATCAGAAAACACATATAGCCCCTTCCAACAGGCAAGGAGAGACAAGGGGGGGTGAATGAGAGTAAAGTGCCTTCCGGTTGCTTTTTAAACACTCCTGCCGGAGAACAAACTCTAAGAACACACCGCATCCACGGGCAGACTTTGCTTCAAGCACATGCATGCTGAGGCCTCCTTCAGGCAACTGGCAATCTGTGGGCCCCCTCCCATCTTCAGTCTTCTGGACTGCACAAGAACTTATCCTGCAGCATGGCACTCAGAGAGGACATACAGAGCACTGAGTGTGTAGAAAACAATTTCCCCAACATAAACAGCCTTTAGCTAATCTTTAACAGCTCGTATTAAACCCCTCAGAGGACCCCATGCAAACACACACTTTTTGTCTTCATGTCAAACTGATCCATACTGAGGAAGTGCTTACAGACTACAACATGTTTGGGACAGAGAGAACATGTAAAAAGGTTGTATCAGTGGAAAAGTTTTTTGTTTTTTTAAAGAACTTGAAGAGCTGGAGCTTCGTCCGATATTTCATGTCCTTTTTCAAAAGAAGCTTTGATTGCGGAAGGAAATAAACTGAAGAGAAGCAAAGCGAATCCGTGACGTAAATTACCTTTTGCTCTCAATTATTTTTTGTGCCATTGAAGCACAAAGTTATTATTGCAAGGGAAACCAACAGGGTCGGGTCCTCTGGGTACCATCGAGGGGAAGGACATTTGATCCAAATTTATGCACCTCAGGTAGCGCTTCAGGTCAAGGACAATGTGGGCCTGAATCCCACAGCCATGTTGTAAACAGAGCAGCCATTTACCTGCCACTCACCAGCAGGTATCTGCAATATCCACAGTCAGCAGGCAAACACGATATGTGTGTGTATGTGTGTGTGTGTGTGTGTGTGCATGGTGAGAGTTTTGCATCCAGAGTGCTTTTGACCTCCAGGGTGAGACAATTTGGAGTTCCTTCAAGCAGTATGAGCGGAGATGGCGTGGCAGACCTCGCTGGCCCCGTCCTCCTCTATCACACCACCGGTTAGTCCTAATCAAAACTGACATATTGTCTGTCTGTCAGTTCATTCAGCGGCCATGTTGACTTCAAAGTTTGTGCTGTTGTTAGGAATTGCTTGCAGAGCTTGGAAATGAAGGACAAAGTATGAGTTACAGCTTGTGACAGTGCAGTTGCAAATTACCTGAGAGGTTAAAGTCTTCGTCTAGAAGCATAAATAACTCTAAAAAAAAAGATGCAAATAAACCAGGATTAAATTAATTTCCCAAAGAATTCACAAAATCTCCAGAGGAATCTTGTGATTTCATGACAGCAGACAGACAGGGGGAACGACTAAGAATGCAGTGAAAAAGAAAAGCAACCTTGATGTAGATGTAAAAAACAAAAGCCTGGATGAAAGTAGGAGCTTTTAAATCATTAGGTGAGCGGCTAGACCTGAGTTTGGTGAAATTTGCATTTTTATTTTTAGTGTGGAATTCCTACAAACCTAACAATTTAATTTCTGTAAATGTGAGTCATTTGTTAGACTCCTACATGATGAAGCTTCCCAGTCTCCTATATGCTGAGGATGGCAGACTAATGATATAAATATAATGATATTTAAGGGCCTGTTTCACGATATGCTGTCGCAGTCCAGAAAGTAGCAGATGGTGCAATGTTGTCTTCTCTAAAATTACAACTATACCTATCAGTAAAGCACTTAAACTGGAAAATTTAGACTCAGAAAGACTAGAAATATCTAAGAAATGTCTGCTAAAAACCACAGAATGGCCTCCTTTAAACAAATTTGTTAAAATGTAGACATGTTCTTTGCCAGCTTCTAACAGCAGAGTGTAAGTTACAACCAGGAGTAAAATGTTCTCAAGCAATTAAGATGTTGCAAGAAAGTTTAAAAGTTTTGCTTCTCTCCTTCACCAGAACTGAAATAATATGCAGTCATTTCTGTGATTTACTGGCTCTAAAAATCCAATTGAGATTGTGTGTCGATATAATAGATGGAGTCATCATTACCATGGGGAGATACAAAGACATGGAGTCCCATCCTTCTGCAGCTACAGTACTGCTTTCATCTCAATGTGATTGCTCAATTGCATGTTTATCATCCATGACATTGGCGAAATGTCTCTTTCCCAGAGTCACCTCATAAAACCCTCATTTACAAAAGTTTAGCTGAGATTAGTCCATTAGCAAAATTACCTAGCCAAGCAGTTGATTTTCCAACGCAGCGTCTTCAATCTGTGGCACAGCATGGGACCTCGCTCTGAGAAGACATAAGAGGAAAAGTGTGAGATGGCGCAAAGAGCTTGGAGTACACGGGTAACACTAGTGCCGGGGAAGCAATCTCTAATCTTTGCAGCGCCGCGCGAGCCACCCAACCTTTACTTTTTTCCTCGCATTCAACCCCAAAGAGCAAAACATGCATCGTTTATAATGTCAGCAACCTTCATAAGAGCTCGACCAACTCTGTCCTGACACCGTATGCTGCTTGCCTTTAACTGAAGGATCAGGCAGGAGTTCATTCTGGGTGTCCTTCACAGCCAGGGGTAAATATCAGGCTGCTGCTGGGTGTGAATTCCAGCCACCTCTCTTATTATGAGCCTGATTCCTGACCACATGGATAAAATGGAAAGGGACTCTGAAAAAAGACCTCTTAAAGACTAATCAAAAGATGTCTCAGTTTGGTTGCCCTTGTATTATGTTTGTAAGTCAATCTTTCTTTTTTTTTTTTCCCAAGGTCAGAATTGCTTTGAAAACTCTCAGCATAGCACTTGCTTTACTTACTTTTTCATTATCGCTCAACGGCTGAGGGAGAGATTAAAAGGCATTAATTTAGCAGTACAATTACTCAATTTTCTTTCACCAACTCTTTGTCAGTCTTTTCCTTATTCTGAGCTTTGGGACATGTCCAGTGTCTAAACTAAGGCCTGACCCCCTATTTAAATAAGTTAATGTGGTGGACTGTTTATGGGGAGAGAAATGGGGGAGAAGCCTGTATCAGTTCCATACAGTTGGCTCCAGGGAGAATTTGATGCCTTTTCATCTGTCACTCTCAAGGTGTCATTCTCCACCCCAGGTTGTTATCACCACGCAAGCTCTGACAGCTTCAAGCCGCTTGCTCAAGGAAAAAAAAAAAAAGGAGAAAGAAAACGTTGCAAAGCTTGATGAATGCATGGGGAAGGAGACGAAAATGACATATCATTTGTGCACAGACGTGGATTGATGCTACTTTATTCGCACCGTTGTAATGAACAGAGAAAACCAGAGCCGAATGTTCATTTTGAGTTAATCACCAGTAATTCTTGGATTACTTTGTAAAGTCATGTTAATGCCTCTATAAAACATGTAATGTGTTGCAGCCCATCCAGATCCAATGTAAACAAATCCATTCTAGGTATAACTGAGATATCTTCATTCTTTGGGGTTATGGTTTCTACTTAATTAACTACCAACATGGCCGGACAGCGTACATTCAACCCTGTTTGTGTTCACAACACATAACTTACTCCTTCCCTGAAACACAAAGGAGCCACATAAACACATTGCCTCCTATTTGGACCTGAGGATATGAATTAGATGTAAAAGCTTGCTGAAAGTGTAGAAGCACACTTAGAGCTGCGTCTGCTAAAATGTGAACTCGGGATGAAGTAAAAACACACAAACTATAGTAGATCTGGCCCTATGACATAAAATATTTCATCTCCAAAAGGTTTACATTTAAAATAAAATAATGAATATGAATTATTTAATTTCATGATGCGTATTTTGATGCTTTTTATGCTTCTTTTCTGTATACAGAAAGCTGATTTAGCCGGACGTGTGTCAAATCGCCTCCTGAGTGTGCATCCAGCATGCAGCCAACATGTTGTTAATGCACTCCGACAACACACCCAACGCACACACCCAACCAAATCAACAATGCCTGGCAGTCAATTAGTTCATTCATTTGTTGTTGTTTTTTATCCAGATTACTCTGATGTTCCCCTTAAATTGGTTCAGTGAGGTTCAAATGTTCAGTGAGAGGCTTCTTCAGGTCTGATGTAAGACTGAAAGATACAGAAGATCATTCCTGCCAGCAGCCATCAGCCTCCAGAACAAGACCTCCTCAAATTAATTATTATATACTACAATACTGAATTTCCCTTTGGGGAATAAAAAAGTATTTTTCATTTCATTATGTTACTTTGCTCAGCAGTTAAAACTGAGCTTGCTAGCTGTTTGCAGCTGCTAGCTTTTTGTCAAGTAGCTTTAGCATCTAATAAGGAAATTTTCAGAACAATAAGCAGACAGTTTGATTCAGACTTCTGATCATCGGTGAAATTGGGAGCATGAGATTTTCTGATGGTGATGTGCTTTTACAGCAGCAAAGGGAAGGAGTAGAATACAGGGAACTTTGTCCTTGTAGTACGGGGCAGACAGGTTTAGATGCAGAAAGTAGCTGGTGGTGGAAATATCTGTTTAGTTGGGAAAAAAAAGATGAGAACCCTTATTGGTTGACATAACTAATGTATTTTTCCTAACCATAACCTCCACAATAGTGAAGAATGAATGGAAAGCAACAAACAGGTCTGAAGAATGTAAACTTTGCTAACTCTCTCACTGCCAGCAAAGGAACAGCTAGTATCTACATATCACTCACCGATCTTCCAGAGATTACAGGTCGGTCAAAGATCTCCCCAAATAGTCTGCAAAAAGAGATGTAGACATTTCTATTCACAGAACGACCAGTACAGTACATCTATAGGACATTTCAGGAATCTGCTGCAGATGTGAGGTTGCTGCAGATAATGTTTATGTTAAACTGTAACTCGTCATCAGCTTGTATTTTGCAAGTGTAGTTTGTTTGTTTGTTTTCTTTTTTCCCTCCAAACAGCTGCCACTGTCACATCCTCGTCTATGTGAGAGTGAAGCTGCCAGATAATTACAGCAGGCAACTGGATAATCCAGATGAGAATAAAGCAACACAGCCAGGAAATAATTCTCACTCTCACTCATATAATATAACACAACACAACACAACACAACACAACACAACACAACATAACATAACATAACATAACATAACATAATATAATATAATATAATATAAACTGTTTTTGATAAATTGAGGCAGCCTTGGGAATTTTTTTTTACTTAACATGTTGGTAACTTAAAGTGTGTTATAGAATATGAAGTTTACTAAATTGTAGTATACAGTATACTACATTAATCATTTGTGAATATTCTGATTAAATCCAGTGAACAACAGGAACAAATAGTATTCAAGACTTCTGCAAAAGGTAGAGGTCACAAGTTGGTTTGTGGGTCGGTTGGCTGCATCACACAAAGTATCATGAATGCATTCATTCATTCATTCATTCATTCATTCATTTTCTGAACCGCTTATTCCAATTCAGGGTCACGGGGAAGCTGGAGCCTATCCCAGCTGGCTTTGGGTGACAGGCAGGGCACACCCTGGACAGCTCGCCAGTCCATCGCAGAGCCAATGCATCATGAATGCATTCTGATTACATTTTCAGGAAAATGTCAGAAATGGAATAAGGAACAAGCGATTATATTTTTGGGAGATCGGGATCACTGCCTGGATCCAGAATTATTTTAAATGATTGTTTGCTAATGGGAAATAATAATAATTTTGATATTAGCGGCTGTCTTAAAAAATAACCATTGACAGAAGAAAGATTTTGATGCGTTGGTGAAATCTCTAAGCGCTTCACCAGCAAATGAAACTGTTGGAACAAATGAGGCCAACGGCCAGAAAATGCAACATTTGGGAGATATTTTTTATCAAGAGGAACAAAGTTTCATATAATCATTGCCCAGCTAGACCCATGTGCTGTCTCATAATAAGTGCAATGCACTTGTTGTATGCAGTATACATATAAGTATACAATTATTAGACCACCTTTTTTTTCAAAGGAAATGTACCTTTATTAGTACCAGGTATTAGAAGTGACACTGTGGCATGATACTTTTTTCCAAGACTAAGTCAGTTTTTTACAGGCCATGTTTTTCAACATGCAGCCAAGCCCCAATAAATCCAGGAAGTAGAACCATTTTTGATAGGAACTTTCATGTTTTGTTGTAAACAGGTGCTTAATTTTTAAACTGTCTTCTTTAAATTGAGATAATATTCACAATGGAGGCAGAGTTTAATCATTGCACAAAAGAAAATACATAAACCATGAAAAAAATGTTAACTTTTAGCATTTTTGGAAATGTTTGTTGTGAGCAATGACTATTTGTTTATTAAAGACCATGTTCTTGGCATCAGATCAGGAGTTCTTCTAATTTGTAATTTCAGCACACATTGATCATCTATCCAAATAATGTTGTTTCAGAGTTGGCCTGGGTTTTAAGGAATCATTTTGCAAAGTCTAACCTGTTCTTTCTGTTCTTGAGGCTTATGGAGAGCTCACCTTGTGGTGAACCCCGTGTATTTGCTCCTATGAACTTATTATGAAAGACTTTACAAGCCGGCCTCTTTAAGACTGTTCCAGACTCTGCTGGATATTGCAAAAGGTTTTCTCTACCATGAAAATGAGCCTGTGATCATCCACCACTGTGCCCTTTAGTGGGCACCTTAGTCTTTTGATGTTGCCAGCACTCTCATCAGCTCGCTTTTTTTTCTTCTTATGTACCTGGTGGGTTGGGTGATGCTCCTGAAATTTGTCTAGTGGTCATGTTTTACTATGTTAACAAACAGAAATACCAGGCTTAGCATTAACTGAAGACGGTTTCCTCACACCTGTCCTTAAAACAGTATTTGGATCCATTTCCCCAATTATATTCAAGACCCCTGAGACAAAAGCCAACATATTAGTTGTTATTCTTGTGTTCCCTTCTTTGACAGTCAATACCGTGAAATCTAATCCGGTGGGGAATTTTGTACCTTCATTCATTAAAAAATAAACATCAGTGTCATCTCTTTTGTTTTCAGTAGTTTGTTGGGCTTTCACTTAATATTGGTTTTACATTTACTTTAGTAAAGCTTAAAGCTCCCATGGTACACATAATTTACTTTCTAAAGGTTTTCTAACAGTCCTATGTGTCTCCCGTAGACTGTATATAAAGAGATGGACGTAGCCTCCGTGACGCCACCAGGGCGAATTAGAAAAAAAATTCACTCCCCCCACAGTTGTCATGAAGGTAAACCTGACCTATTAAACCTAAAATGGATTTTTGAACCAGGCACTAAACATGTTTATTTCTGCTGTGAAGTTGGTCTTTTTAACATGGGAGTCTATGGGGATTTGCTCTGTTTTAGAGCCAGCCCCTAGTGGATGAAGGGGGAACTGCAGTTTTATGCACTTCCACATGGGCTTCACTTTTAACCACCGAAGGTTGCCTCTTGGCCTCCTTATCCTGTGTATGAAAAAGTGTTACTTGTTTGCTTCGTATTTTGGTTAAAGTGTTCTCAAACGTATGAGTCGGAGATCTTTCCTTTTGTGACCTCACGAAGGGAAATAACCACTCCCTCGAGTAGTGAACGATGTCACTGACCCACCGCAGCTAGCTGAACCTGCCAAATCACCAAGCAAGCGCCAACAAAAGCTGCATTCTTTCCCCGAGATGGGCAGCTTTCATTGGCTCAGACACTCATGAACATTTAAAGTTATAGACAAAGAAACTGTCACTCTAGCTCACTAGAGATATTTAAGGAGCTGATGGCATTTGATCTAATTTTAATCATCATCAATACAACTGAAGTATGTGATGTTGACCCTGTAATTAGCTGCTTGTGAATTGTAGTGAACATTTTCCTTCGTAGTTAAATAAAAGGGCTAATATTAGCCAACAAACTTCATTTGCCAATATGATGCTGAGTATGTAATCGTGACTACTTTACATTTGAAACTACAAAAGCTATGTAGATGAGAAATGCTGAGAAACATGCAATTTAGAAAATACTTTGTCATTAGTAATTTTAACTCCTTTTCTTCAGAGGTTTTGTAACTGTAAATTACTTCCAAGCTGATGGATAGGCTACGTTAACGTCCGTTGCTATGTTTAATCCTGACAGCCATTTACGTCATATCTTAAATATGAACATGACACATCAGCCACCAGACCAAAAATGTTAGATCTGTGTGCAGTGACGAGGAGAGTGTAGTCCTACTTTGAAGTTGAAAAACAATTTCATACTTCTCTGCCTCTCAAGGTTGTGCGGGTACTTTTTTAGTTATGGTATGTTGATGCACTATTTATGCAGCATTATAGTATAAGGGAGCAGACATGAAGCTGACATTTTACTTGAAATGATGTGGTCCCACGACCCCCTCCATCACATGCAGTGATGTGTAAATATGAATAAAGCGTTTCCATGACACTTTTGCAATATATTGCTACATCTACATGTCTGAAAAACACCTCATGAGAGCGTAAAAACGTCTTAATGATATTAGACAGGTTTTTTTTTAAATGTAGGTGTTTCCATTAGCATGTTTTTATTGCAGGGGTTTTGCAAAATTCAGCAGGTAATGGAAGTGCAGCTAGTAATTGTATTAGAGTTTGTATTCATGATTTGGCGAGGTGATTGTAATTGTAATTCCCTCTACTGGCAATAAAAGATTGATGCGGATGTGTTAGACTAGACAGACCTCCATCATGTGTCACAAAGTGAGGCTTTATATTCCTACTGGTCACTGCTGTTTCCACAACTTCCACTGCCAACAGAGTATTACTGTCGCTCCAGAGAGAAGGTTTTTATTTGAATACAGGTAAAGGATGTATTATTTATACAAAACTACATTTGTTTCCACCATGCAGTACATGTGAATAACTAGTTTTCACTTTATTCTCCACTATTCATAACTTTGAACACAAACACCAAACACAGCAGCTATGAATGACTTGTAATGTTTTTTTCAAAACATGAGAAAATTTTGAAAATGGTCAATTTTAAATAAAATAAATGCACACAAACTATACAAGTAAACCTAAAGGTGAAAAAAATGTTTTTATTTTAGCTTAAAAAAATAGAAATCAATTACTTTTCCCAAATTTTTATGTGCTTACCTATTTAATGGTTAGCAATTTATCCATTTATTCATTTCTTTAAACCTCAGCACTATGAAAACAAATGACTGCAATCCATATGGAACTGAAAAATTGTTTCACTCTAAAAGCACATTTCAGACAGTTTGAAAGTTCAGTAAACCGACTTTAAATGATCTGAACACTGCAGTGAGTGAAGAGACCAGCCATATAACACCTCCCTGATTTGGCACATAGCAGGAATATCTCCTATTTTCCACTGTTCAGACAAGAGAGTGACTTTTCCAGCAAAGAATCCCTTCTTTGCCCTCCCTGACACTCCAATTCGTTCTTCGTATTTCTCAGAGGAAAAATAGAAACAGTGACGTGAGAAATCCCCTGACAGCCAGAGATTGTATTAATCTCTTCTTCCCATTCTTCAATTTCTAATGCGTTCTCATAAAACAAATTTATGATAATCCACTGCTGTTGTTGAATCCACATGAGGGCAGCCAAACATGCTTTTCTCTCTCCCTACAGTACATGTACGTTTGGAAGCACAGCGGTATAGTACTCTGTAATAATTACTGCAAGCACTCTGTCACACACATACTTTAACAGTCCTTTGGAGTTTTGATTACCATATCACAGCAGAGATAGTGAAACTCACATAATTCAAGAATCCCTGGATATAATGCCCAAATTCCTTCTAGTGCAAGATGAGCACATGCTAATCTGCTTTGATGTTCGGGGTTGTATGTACATATGTGTGGCTCACAATAAGAACCATAGCTTTACTCACAGCCAGACGCTGGCAAACTGGGGACCTCGCCGTATGTGAGGATTGTCGCCTGCTATTAATGGTGCAAAGATGTTGTTGACTTGGCTGATTATGATTACAAGCTAAGCAGACCACTTGCTGCCAACAATTGGTATGCATGTACAAGCTTACACTTCAGGAAGTCACTCGTTCCAGCCAAGACAAGTACAAGTGCATAAGAGCTGATCGAATACCAAACTAACATTAGACACTTTTTTTTTTAAATGGTTTAATGATGAGCTTATCTGGTGGATGCTGTGGAAATTAGCAAGGCATGCTACTGGCTACATCATGACATACAACCATATTTATGGAGTTAAAAAAAAAAAAAGGTGTATTTCTTAAAACAAACTGTTTCTGGTTGAATTTGATGCCTTTTTGCATATCACTGTATTGTGTGTGTGTGTATGGATGTTCGGTTTTAAGCTAATGCTGCTGGTAAGAGCACTTAGCTGTGTATGGGTTGGCTGCAGTTGCCACTGCTAATAGGTTTCTTGTAAGTGGTTCTGCTGCTGCTCTGCGAAGTAATATGTCACAGTCCGAGTCCCTCTGGCCATGTGGTCTGTCTCACCACCATCTTGCGCCACTCCATCAAGTCATCCCCCTGCACAGACTAGCCTCTGGGGGTGACACTGCCCAGGAAAGTCCAGAACTCTTTAGGTAATGTAAGATAGAGATACACAACCGCAGTGGTTTGCGGATGTGTGTGCATGCATGTGTGTGTGTGTGAGTGAAAAACAGAATGAGAGGGAGAGAAGGAAGGAGGCTGCGAGGCTTTAATACTGTCTCTACAGCTCAAATTTGTGCAGCAAAAGAAACCACTTCTCAAAATCTCCTCTTTTCAACACAGGCATTACTGTCAGGCTAAAGAAAGAAACAAATCGAATGCATAATTATCGCTAGTACTCACACTCAACACCATATGCTGCTTCTGTTGTTCCTGCTTTTTATGCGCCTCTATTTCCAGTAGCTGGAAGCCTCCATCGATGAGAATGTCACAATTAATCACTCTGATTCGAAATCACTGACATTTGGAAGTTCTCCAGAAAGCCTGTACGATCTGACGTTGACAAAGTGTCAATTTCTGATGTTTAAAGAGGCAAGAATATGTCTTGTTCTCATTCAATCATAATATTGATCAAGCAGCATATAAAATGTTGTCATCGTGGTTTCTGAGCAGCAAATGTAATATCAGCATCAAATCTATGCTTAGACTCTGATATAAACTGTGGCCATCTTCTGTTTAAATAATACCCTGCCTGTCTTTTCTTTCTCACAAAAACATAAAAACAGGCTTTAAAACATTTATGTTAAGCATCTTAAATGTTTAATACAACTACTATAAACCTTTAGTTTTCATTTATGGTATAACTCAATTCAATTCAATTCAACTTTATTTATATAGCGTCAAATCACGGCAATGCCATCTCAAGACGCTTTACAGACAGAGGGGAAAACATAATGAAGGCCAATTCATAACAGCCTATATAAGGAAACCAACAGATTGAGTTGAGTCCAACTCAATCTCCCATCCTGAGCAAGCACACTGGCAACAGTGGGAAGGAAAAAACTCCCTTTTAACAGGAAGGAAACCTCCGGCAGAACCCGGCTCAGGACAGGCAGCCATCTGCCTCTGCTGTGTGGGGGGAAGAGGACAGAAAGACAACAGACAACAGGAACTGCTACTCCCGGCCAGGGAGACCTGCTGAGACTGGAGACATACATGTTAATGATGCAACACTGTTATGGGGGGGGGGGGGGGGGGGGGGGGGGGGGGGGGTAAAAGAAAGAGATAAAGAGAAAAAGAAAGAAGCTCAGTGTATCAGGAAATGTCCCTCAGCAGTCTAAACCTATAGCAGCATAACTAAGGGATGCTAACCATCCCTAGCTATAGGACTTATCAAAAAGATAAGTCTTCAGCCTAGTCTTAAAGGTGGGGAGGGTGTCTGCTTCCCTAACACTAACTGGGAGCTTATTCCATAAGAGAGGGGCCTGATAACCAAAGGCTCTGCCTCCTGCTCGGCTCTTTGACACTCTAGGAACCACAAGTAAGCCTGCAGTCTGCGAACGAAGTACTCTGCTTGGTATATAAGGAACAATGAGGTCTTTGATATATAGTGGTGCCTGGTTGTGTGGGGCTTTATATGTAAGGAGAAGGATTTTAAATTCTATTCTAGATTCAACAGGCAGCCAATGAAGAGAGGCTAAAACTGGAGAAATATGATCTCTCATGCTGGTTCTGGTCAGGACTCTGGCTGCAGAATTCTGGATCAGCTGAAGGCTTTTCAGGGCATATTTAGGACAGCCCAGTAATAGAGAGTTACAGTAATCTAGTCTCAAAGTAACAAAAGCGTGAACCAGTTTTTCTGCATCACTCTGAGACAGAATGTCCCTAATTTTGGCTATATTACGTAAATGAAAGAAGGCTGTTTTAGTAACCTGCTTAATATGTGGGCCAAAGGACAGGTCAGGGTCAAATATTACTCCAAGGTTTCTCACTGTAGCACTGGAAGCTAAAGTAATGCCATCCAGGTTCATTACAAAACCGGAAAATTTAGCTCTGAGTTTTTCAGATCCAACGAGAATTACTTCAGTCTTATCTGAGTTTAAGAGGAGAAAATTTCTAGACATCCAAGTCTTTATGTCTATGAGACAATTTTGTAGCCTATTGGGCTGATTTGTTTCATCTGGTTTAAAGGATGAAACTGCCAACTC
>NC_136619.1:9683784-9721284 GCF_933228915.1 Telmatherina bonti | reverse complement strand
ATTGTATAAAATCTGTTGGTCTGTATATTCAGGTGAATGTTGAGAAGCAGATACTGTTGTCCATCCTCACCGTAAAACTGGTTTTTTTGTTTTGTGGTGACAGTATCACTGAAATAAAGGGGTTTACCAGTTTACCACAAACATGTGTATTCGCCACTCAGCCTATGGGCACCGCCTTCCTTGGTGACCTCCGCCTACGCTTTTCTCACCCTCACGTGCAGCCAAACTCTATATCAGGTCATGAAATCAGGGACTTCCTGTCGCCAGGGGCCAGGGCTACGGTGGTGATGTCATGTAGACACGTGTTTCTGGTCAGCTTTGGAGCTGACTGACCCAATGCTAGTTTGGTGCCGATTGGGTGTTGTATAACAGAGATAAATATTACCTTGCTTTTAAATTGGGACACTTCCTGTTTCTAGAGGGCGGCTAGTTTGAAATCCAATCATTGATATGCAGTTATTTTTAAGATGGGACTGGCATCATATGTAGTACATTTGGTGCAGCTATGTAGTTTTATGTGGCAGTTATATCAATTTGTTTCTTACCATGAGATGTCAAATTTTGTGGCCCCGCCCCTCCGACACACCTTGGATTCTGTAAACGGATAACACAGCTTTTAATCATACATTCTTTGTGAGCATGTTGGTCAATTTTGGTTATAGTTGGATAAAAACGCCTGCATGAGTTCATTAAAATGCATGGTATAGAAAATCCCCAAAATGACCCCAAAAATGGCATCCTTTTCAAAATGGCCAACTTCCTGTTAGATTTAGCCAACCGGTCCAAGAGGATTTTTTGTATGTCTTGACATGGAGCAATTGTGTACCAAATTTCATGCACGTAAGTCAGTTTAGGGTGCAGGGCTAATCGATTGAAATATTCTAGGGGACGCTATCCATTCATATAGGGACTTTTTCAGCATATTTCTATTTGGCTCAGTAAACAGCACAACTGTCTCGCTTGCCAAGTTTGGCAAAGATTAATATTTAAATTGATTAGTTATACGTACTTTCTGTTTCATGGCATCAGAGCATCATTTGCCATGGTTACATTTGGCATATCAACTTGAGGTTTTTAATGTGGCAACCTGAAAGGGTTTAACATGTTATGAAGAAGTTCCAAGTGTTTGAGAATAATTATTCAGGAGAAGAACCACCAAATGTGGAAAAAAGCACTTCCTGCTTGAAGTGGGTTTAGGCCTAGAACGGAAATCATCATATCAATCTTTTCAGGACTGGGTCATGATTAATCCCTGTTAGTTTTATGGTGATCAGATCAAAGTTGAGGGATTTACAGTGATTTAAGATGTCATGGCGGCATATCAAAGCTCACCATGGCAGCACGGTCACATTGTGAAACATAGAGCATCTCTTTTCACCACAACTCTTCATCAACATATTTTCTGTTGTCTGAGCCAATTTGAACTTGGTGGTGTACACAAAGCCAGAGAAATGGGTGTTTGAGGGAAAAAACAACACTTCCAGCAGCCAGGGGGCGTGGCTAATTGATAATTGAATTATTGACATATAGATCTTTTCAGGATGGGACTACCATCATATCTAGCAAATTTGGTACAGATATGTTGTTTTATGTGGGTGTCAGTTGGATAAAAACCCTGGGATGAATTTGTTCAAATGCGAGGTGATAAAACGCCAAAATGGCAACTTATACCATGATGTTAAGAGGATTTTTTTGTTCACCCTGTCATGTAGAACATGTGTGTCCATTTTCATAAAGATAGATGACATGCAGTGGTGGGGCACCAAAAATAGGTGGCGCTTTTGTTCAGTTTCACCTGAATCCTCCCAAGCACCCTAACATACATAAATTTTCACATTCCAATGGGGGAGTTGGCAAAATTTGGTGAGTTTCCGAGTATGTCCAGGCCCCCAAAAGGCCTTTGCACCGCCTTCATGGCTCAGGCCTAATTAGATCACAATAAAGACAACTATAACAATCAAAGCCACAAACACCACTTAATTCTGTTTGTTAAAGGGATATAAATATGTATTATGAGACAAAGAAACGCTGAACTTTCATGGTCAATTAGATAATCAAATCTAAACTATTACATTTGCAGTTTTAGATGGAGTATTAATGAAAGCTAAACTGGGAAAGAGTTTCAGATCTCAAGTTTCCAGGGAAGCTTGTTGTTTGTGAAGGCCCTGTAGAAATGACATGTGATCTGATCAGGCTGTCTCTGCCCTCTTACAAAAGCAAAATATTGGAACAAGATAATATATATTTACTGGAAAAAGGTCTGGTTAGTTACTGTGGTGAAGTTGACCAGTTAGTTAGCGAGTGGACAAATTGTTACCAATGAGCCTGATGGGAAGGGTGCTCTTACTGGGTCAACAAATGTTACTTTAGTGTCACAGCTGATCCTCCTTCTGTACTTTCTTCTGTTTCATTGTCATCACAGTAAATGTAGACAAACCTTTCCAGCATTCACTCAGTTTATATTCTACGTTATCCAGAGTGTAAAGGTGGAGACATCATCCTCTGACTGGAGGTCATGCCAGTGTCATTGGATCACATGACATCTCCACAGCGCAGCTGCTGTGTTTCATGTTGAACATAATTTATCAGTGATTTATTTAAAAAATGCATACAGTTGTCCTCAAATAATTTCATACCCTCCCATTAAAAAAGGAAATCAAACAGCTGCCTGTGAAATTAGCTGAAACTGACAAAAGTGATAATAAATAAAAATTCTATGAAAATCATTACATTATTTTCTAATGCTCAATAGAAATATGTTTAAAAAAAGCAAACAAATATTATAAAATGTTACATCACTATTAAACTAATATTTTTTTTAACAATCCTTTGATATTTCCACTACAGTCAGGTGTTTTCTGTTTCTCAGTCAGACTTCTGCACCTGTCGACAGGTATTTTGTCCCACTGTTCATCAGAAAAATGCTCTAATTTGTCCAGGACACATTTTATTTCTTCAACTCAATTAAATGATAAAAAAAAAAAAGTGTCTTATGTCACAAATTTGTGTTATTGTTCCTTGTTTTTAGTCTCCAGTTATTTGAGTAACTGTAAATTCAGCCTTTTCTTTGATGAAATGGGACAAAGACATTTAAGGAATACTGTACATTGTTAATTGTTAATATCAAAAAACTTCAGCACAGCACTAGAGGTACCGACTGGTATTCACTGGTATCAACTGGTATCGACTGATACCACACTTTGTGTAGTTCGTGTTAATTTTTGAGAAATTTCGAAACTGTCATTTCACATAGATTGAAAGATTATAATAGATAATTTACAAGCTGAAAACACGAGCCAAAATTATATTAAATGAAAATATTTAAACCCCAAAATTATGCAAGACACCATATAAAACAAACAGTAGCAGGTCAATCTGCACAACAGCAAAAGAGAACAAATGACATCAATAAAAGCAGTCAGGTTGACTGGGAGAATTACCAGTGGGAGAAATCTTAAGTCTGAATTCCCTCGTCATCACGTTCCCACAAGACTCTATTTACCCCACCTTTCCACACAAAACAGAAGAAAATATCCATTTGCATATTTAAGAAAAATGCATTTACACAACAGTGTAATGACAACGATCCGCGTACAGGAGAAAACACACCTAGGTGGGCAGTGAAACTCAACACACCCGAGGGTGTGTCGCTTCCTTTTAGACCACAAAACACAGCACAAAGAAGTGTTGCGTGCTAAATGCTACATAATCTGGCCCATGGATGATTTCATAACATTTTTTTATGTTTTAGCTGATGGCATAAACGTTCTCACCAAATCAGGTTTTACTTCAACAGTAAATACATTAAAAAGATGGAGCTGCACAAGCATGACATGGAGGTCCACCATCATTGTGCTTTTCAAGAGTCTGAGTGCACAATTGCAAGATGACGGGAAGGACGCAACCGTCAGCATGCTGAGACGCGAACAAGGTATTATTTACCTCCGATCTCGTGTTCATGCCCTTGTTCGTATGAGTGGCCTCACGTCAACGCGCATGGCCTATGTGCCAAAGGTACGCTGAGAACACGATGATGTGTACGCAGACATGTCGCCAGCAGCAAATATATTCCAGATGCTGATTCCAGTTCACACCGACTGGACTCCCGTTGAGTTGTAAGAAAATTTCCAGCTGGCGTCCGTTGTCAAATCTTTACAATTTGATCTAATCACAACGTTGTTACCGTGACAAGACGGCAAAATGGCATGATGGAAACAGAGCCTCAGACATGGTGAAATGTACTCAGCTGTGATAAAAACCAACCAGTGTGTGTTTTTTAGTAGCTTCTGGTGAAAGTGTCAACCTTCCACTGCACCTTTCTTTAGTTTGTGTGGCAGACTTCCAGGCCAGAGCGATTGTCATCCAAATGAGTAATGACTGTGCAGGCATGAAGAACCTGACCTGGCAGGCAGATGCTGCTGCAAAGTCCAAATGGAGCAAACTAACCGAGACATCTACAACAATGTGAGGATGAGAAAAATGTGGAAATGTTTTGTCATTTTGCAAATATCCATGTTGAGAATAAACAGTTGTAAAATATCAGCTCACTTTTTACCAGCTGCAAAGCATGGGAGTGGTTAGTCATGATTTTGGCTTGTTTTCAAGCCTCTAAAGCATGACCCACGTAAAAATAAGTAGAAAATGAAATTTTTTCTCATCTGAATCTTTATTTGAGCCTTTCAGAAAATGAAAAACAACTAATTAAAAAAAAAAATCATTTCCGTATCTTCACCATTTATTACTGCTTGATATGTCCAAGTTGTTGTAGGGGACAGAAGACAAGTATCTGATTGTGATCTAGACGGTTTTGAGCCACGTTTTTGCTATAAAGTCATGCAAAAGGTCTGTATCATATTCTAGCAACACATATCAGGCTCTCTCTCTGACAGGCTGAAGCACTGATTGCAAACGCTGCAGCAAATCTTCCCCATCTGATTCAACTTTACTTGTTAGCACTTTAAAAGCCAAAGAAGACCAAAGTGCTGTATAAAATAACACAAGTAGTCCAACACATGACATAAAATATGAATCTTGAAGCATAAGTAACATAAAATAATGTTTTTTTTTAAAAAGTGTTAAATGACAGACTTAATAAAATGAATAAATAAAGAATTAAATGAGTTTGTCAAGAGGTGTCACAGAGACCTAAAATCCGACTGAGAAGAGGTCTGATGTGTGTGTGTGTGTGTGTGTGTGTGTGTGTGTGTGGATAAGAGGCGAGGTGGGGGTTGGGGAGTAACAGGAAGTGTACAGCAGCGCTACGTTGCCTCTTTGTCTTGGGGAGACTCAGGAACAGCTGATCAGCCAACCTGAGTGTGTAGGTGGGGTAATAATCGTGCTTCCCAGTTTTCCTCTGAACTCAGAGACATATTTGTCGAAAATGACGACGCAATCTCGGAATTCTGAGCTAAATTTAATCCTGAGATTTCAGATTTTAAAATGGCTTCTCCCAGAACCACGCGTACTGTTGTCTTTATTAAAATAGTTTCTAACTTATTTAGCAGCTGTTGTGTTTTTAGTGTAAAATGGGTGTTTTTAATCATTTTGCTGTCATGCACCATGCCTTGCACATGACGCATAAAAAATCTTGTGTAGTTTATTAATTACCTAAATTGTCTGCTGTGTGCATGGTGCACATGTTCAATTCAGTTCAAATCAATTTAACTTTATTTATATTGCGTCAAATCACGGCAATGACATCTCAAGATGCTTTACAGACTAAACAAAACATAATAAAAGCCAATTCATAACAGCCTACATAAGGAAAACAACATGTTTACATCGGGTTTGAGCCTTTCTTTTATACGGCATCTGTGAATTCTCATGAAAGAGCTATTTTGTGAGAACTTTTAAGAGATTTTAAAGCAAATCAAATTAATTAAAAATGGGCCCTAAAATACATCAGCAGCCTGTGAAGTCACGTTAAAATGGCTGACATGTGCTCCTGTTTGCAGATGCTAGTTAAAAGCCTGCAGTAGCAAATCCATGATTAAATGTCGAAAGAATAAACAAATCATAAAGTTAAAAGGGTCAAGTTAGTGTTTGGGCTGCAGCCTGACTGGGAATTGTTCATAAATTGCCTAAAAACCTTTAAAAAACTGACGCAACGTTACACAGAAGACTGCACCAACTTTCTTTCACTGCAGTGAAAGATACTGATAAATTCATGACAACAATTATTGTGACATGCTGGTACTAAAAGCAGTTCTGCAAACTATCAAAGAGTGATGTGCAATTAATTCTTCACACATTGTTTCTGCGTCTCAGGTTAATTTTTAGGCCATGCATAATGACGTGCTGTATATGTCACATGTTGCGTTATGTCCAGAGAAAACCTCTGAAATTAAAACACGAACATGTTCTTTTTTCAGGCCTGTAGCTCCACAACTGTCTGAGTGTGTCTACTCGCAAAGCTATTAATTCCGGTTTATGACACAGATGCACGTAAAGCAATGCAACAACGTGTCCGGAGCTATTACTTGAACAAATAGCCTGTCATCACGGCTGTGCAGCTGCAGAGAGTGAGGTCTCCCCCCTTGGTTAGGAAGGTAAAATATCCCCGGCTGAAACCTCATACAACACTGTCACCCTGCCTTCGACACCTTTTAGAAGCTCTCAGCGGGTGCCATGCTTTCACCTCTGCAGATGTGTAGTAATCACACCTCCAGAGCCACAGAGTGCATCGCCGCAGCCAAGAGACACCGCCCAGCCTTATCAGAGGAAGAAACATGGATGACCCCGATCACAAGAGGAACCCAGTCATCCTCGAGGAAGGTTTCTTCATTACAAAGTGCTCCGAAGGAGTAATGGGGATATAGGAGGTTGGGATCTGATTATCCTACCCCAACCCCCTCACCACCACCACCACCCCACCCCTGTGGAAGATATAAAAGTAAAAAAAAAAAAAAAACAGCTCCGTGTCAAAGCTGCAGTGAGATGACAGCCTGAGCAGCAAGGTGCCCAAGGCGGCCACCGGGCCGTTCTTGTCGCTCGCTTCTCTGAAGGTCAGTCTTCAGCTGCCCTCCACGTGGCTGCAGTCCTGTTTACCTCCCTCCAAAAGCCAATTACACTGCCGCAGTGCTGTGCCAGTCAAAGCTGTTATATTTCACACATAGACACATCTAGCCATGCTCTTGCACAGATGCGCCGCGCACACCCACACACACAAACACCTGCAGCATCAACTCTTCTTGGCTGCAGCAGAAGGCATGGATAATGCCTTTTGACCTGTCTGTGGTGAAATATATCGATGTGCGCACACAGAAGGAATATTTACAGCTCAGGCACATCATGAGGCAAGTTAGTGGGTGCATGAAAAAGGCTGGTTTATTTACCGTGGGGTTTTATATTGGTTTGAATGTGAGATGATTATAAACCTGTCTTCATTATCTGAAAAATGGAGAGGCCTTGCTAATGTTTGCTGATTTATTCCATAACCACACAGGTTTAGCTCTTGATTTATGTTAGTGGATGACAGCGCGTGTAATCATACAAGTGTTGGTAAAATTGTGATGAATGGCAGGTTGTTGTCCTCCATAGTACTTTAGCTCCTTTTTCCTATTACTCTGAATGATGGCAGCATTAAGTATGGACATTAAAAGGTGAGAAAATCTTCCAAGGGTCTAGCTTTTCAGACTGCACCTGCTTAGATTGAAGGATATTTTGTCACAATTTTAAAATTCACAGAATTCTTTTGAAAGATTGACCCAGCTGCTGTGTTCACTTATCAGCTGTGTGGTAATGAACACATAAAAAACCAGATATATGAGGAAGAATGTGCACGTCCTCCCCAAAGTGCTGTCCATGCTCTTCTCTGCCATCTACAGACGGTTTAAAGGAGTGCTGGACGGCCAGATTCACACATTTCTCCACACATTTCCTGTATACTTCTCTCTGCTTTCTGATTTTACTGTATAATACTATAAAATATTCAACCCTGACTCTAATCCTTAACTACGTATCTGATGAGGTGTCTGTCTAAGCATTTATCTCCGATATTTATGACTAAATGATGATGTCTTACATGAGCATCGGGGGATCCAGCAGAAGTAGGGCAGCAGATGATTTAAGGTGTCCAAACCAGATGATCGCCATCTGCTATTTGTGGTGATGTTACCGCTGTATGGACCAGAGACTTTCCAGCCCAAAGCCATGTTCGAGTTTCATTTAAAGTGAACATGAACAGGAGCATTGTCTTTGCTTTTCTGCCATCAAGCTCCAGGTAACCTTGGATGGATGTTCCTGAGGCAGAACCACACAAACAAGAGGGGATGTTTGTTTGCGATAAGAATCACAATGTGGCTGTTGTGAAGGTAAGCAGATGATGACCCCATCATTTCATGGCTATTAAAATGTTTTACAACATGAGCAGGCGAGCATGTGAACAACACAAACAGAAAGAAGTGAAGTACCCCTGCATGTGTGTGTGTGTGTGTGTGTGTGTGTTGGCTGCAGCAGCGTGAGCAGGTCTTGCTCTACCTACTCAAAGGGAGAGAAAGAGCCCCGGGGTGGAGCAGAGACGACGGGCTCCATCTGGCACCTGGGCAGCCAATGAAAAGAATAGGGAACTGCAGGCGCCAGGAAGAAGGGGAACATCATGAAAAGCTCCAATTGAATTTGTCGTCCAGTTCACTGGCACCAGCTACAAGGTAGCTAACGAGGCAGGTGGCAAACAGGAAGGACAGGTATCATCAGCTCTCCCTGCAAATCCTCCTGTTTTCCCCCACCGTGCATTCTCTAATAGTTAAAAGAAAGAAAAAACACCATGAGAGAAGTGGAGCGGGGTATCTGGTGAACAATTAGGGCTCCTGTGCCGTGCTTCAGCTCATTTTTTCCGTAAAAATGAGCACCCTGTAGCTACTTCTTCCCACGGGGAGACAGTGTACTATGTGCTCGGTGTGCAACGCTCCTAAAGCATTATGGGAGAGGAAATGATGTTGAGCAGAAAGCCATCTGCTTTGCCACTTGCCACGTCTGCCTGTGCCAATATCATCCCCTTCTTTCGATTTCTCAGGTGGGGAGTGGAGTCTGCACACACATGCAAGTGCACACTAAAAGATCTTCAAACTTGAAAGTGGCAGATGTGGAGACACAGAATCAAACTGTGGAGGAATTCCATGGTTTTTTTTTCTGTTTTCTTTTTGCTCTTGTAACTCCCCTTATGCTTCACACATCTGCCACAATCTCTCGTGCACTATTCGTGTGTGATGTGATTGCACGTTGCCACAGATGGATGGTTCCTCATTGATAACGGAGCCAACAGACAGAGAGGACTGGCTTTATTTATTTAAACCACAGATCTGCTTTCATTTTATTAGAGCAGGAGTGCAGCAGAGATAGGCTTCAGTGTCTCTGACAGCGGGGACACTGAGGAGATGGATGTACAGGCGGTCAAAGGAAAGTCATTTATTTCCGTTGACCCGTTCGGTCAAGTGGATTGAAGCTGAGCCTTTTGATTTGGCTTTTACTTTGCCTTTCCCCACCACAGAGTCCACACTGCTCCTGCAATTACTGCAAACAGAGAAGGTGATGGGTCTAAGATTCTGTCCAGATAAAGGAGTCAGGACCCTATCTCTCCTGTTGACACCATTAAGCCATCACTGAGAGCAAGAAAGTATGGTGTGGCGGGGGGCGCACCAAGGGACTGTCAGTCAAAGCATACCACCCAGTTCTTGGTTAAAACCATTTGCCACTGAACTCCCACTGGCCTCTTTGTATCTGATCCCCAAACTAGCAGCACGGGACTGATGGACTTAGTTGTTGGGAGAAATATTCACCGCTTACAGTCTTATCAGATGCAAGCGAGGGACTGCAGAGGCACATATTCTTGGATTGGAGTAGTAGGAGGAAAGTGCTCAAGGGTTATTTGTCAAGCCAGGCAGCTCTGACTGCCAGCACCAGAATAAAACGCTGTTCCAAATAGCAGCTGTCTGACTGAGCGAGCTGAAACAACTGCAATCCAGCTGTCACGCTTTCAAAACGCATATAGATGGAAGCACGTCAAGATAAAAAAAAGGGTGCGGTTAATTTTGGCGGCAGAGCTTAGAAGCGTGAAGTTTTGTTTCTTACTTTGCAGGCTAGAAAAGTCCAATTTAGTCTCTCCAAAGCCAGTTCAAGCCTAATCCAACGTCAGCGTCAGACAGCGCACCTAAATCTCTTCATGGTGGGACTTATCAAACAATAACAGGCACTTTGCTGATCCATTTATAGCTGTGAGAGATGAATCCTGTGTTGTGACTTCAAGGTGGTTGCGGCACATGTGTCAACTTCTTGTAATATCCTAATATTTGAGCTTTTGCATAAATGCATGAGAAGTTGTCAGGAGCATTTTATTTTCACATTTTGTTCAGACACTTGTGAGAAGATTATGTTGAAAATTGAATCACTGATTACACTTGAAATCATCTAATTCCACCTCAGGTGACAAATTAGGTCTGAAAAACAGAACTGAAACAATCGTACAATGTGCGAGGACAGCTGTCTCAAATCAAAGCCAAACACCCACATATGTTTATTTTTCTTTCTTTTTTTTTTTTTTTAAGCGTTTTTCTGTGTGAAGTTTGATAAGAAGTTTGTTGTGTAAAAGGAGCTGTCAGATTTAATGAAAGTGAATTGAAACAGAACACGTCTGTGTTTGAAACCATGTTGAAACAAATGTGGCTGCAGTCTGTTGAACGATTATGTACTGTGGCATTTTCTTCTGCTCAACTAAACTATCAAAATATTACTGCTTTTCTTTTATTTTTCTACTTCACAAGACACAGTTTCACTCCAGAATGTGTACAAAAGTAGTTGCTAAATTGTTCAAAACTGAGCAATTTTACAACAAAGGCTAAAAAGACTGAATCTGTATCCTTTCTGGCCTACAAAAACATAAACGCCTACATCTGCCTACCACAATTTTAAGACTTCAAAAAGGTCACAAGCATCTGGTTTTCCCTTTGCTTATATTTAGGACTTTATAAAACAGTTACAAAAGAAGTTACTGTCCAAATATAACATGTTAACAGAACGCATCAGGAGGAAGAAGTAGGTGGATGGTGGCGATGAACTGTTAATAGCGACACCATTAAAACCGACCTTGAGCCAAATCTGAGCCAGTATTGTGTCCGGGCCTCAATTTTCAACTTCATTTTTGCATTGGAAAACTAAAAGAAATAAAAATGATAGGATCATGGTTAGATTTGAGCAAATACGGTACATTATAAGGTCAGAGCAGCGCACTCTAAAGCCTGTGGTGCGTTTTACTAGTCGGGGTTAATGTGATCAGTACGTGTTGCTTTTTAACTCTGACCATAAACTCTGCAACGGGCAAACTTAACCACAGACATTTATTCTGTTTCTACCGACTTTAAACTTTGTATCCAAACTAATCACAGCTTTAAGAGAGAGTGTACTGGAATAGTGCTGAATAAGAACTGGTTTTAGCAACTCCTGCCTGAAACTCGAGGATTTACAGCTATTTTGTTTTGTGAACAAGGTCAAACTTTAACCTCCTCATGTAGCAGCAAGATTAAAGATATCAGAATGACTGTGGATATAATATATAGCATATAGCAGCAGAAAGCTGAGTCCGTCTGATGGCATCAATCAAAATATATTAATCAGTGTCATGTCTTCATATGTTATGGCCATTTACTAACACATGGGAACAAGATTATTCACTTGTGAGTTGGTAATGCTTTGGAATTAGTGGCTACAGTACACATGTAACATGGATAATTTTTTTCCTAATTTTATTCTGTTTTATTCTTGTGATGTATCATAATAATGTGCTGCGGTTGCTGGGTTCATCTAACTACAGGTTATGCAACCTTTTTTTTTTTTCCAAAAAGCCATTTTTTCCATCATACCGGCTAAATAAAAACCCATTAAGAGCTGCAAATGACCTTTTGGGGGAAAAAAAAACACTTATAATCTTTAATAACTTTAATTACCACTTTGTCTATCTACATTACTACTATGTTTTCAAGATCCACAATGTTAGTTCTGTTTTACGTTTTAAGATAAAAGAAAGAAAAGAAAAATTTCCTAAAAAAAATTCCAAAATGAAGATAAATCAGGTACATTTTCTACTATAGGATGTAAATGTATCTAAAATATAATGTAAAAAAATTTAATTTCAGTGCCATATGTTGATATGTTGAAAAAAATAATTTGAATTATTCCACAAAAATGTGAAAAGCCTGCATTTGTTTGTTTTTATATTTATATTTAAAATCATTTGTTGGTTCTTCAGGCTTTTTAGCCAGTTTTATAAAGAGCCTTTGTGGAGGGTCCGAAGAGCCGCAGGTTGCAGACCCCTAATCTAACTCAACTTGCTTCAGAACAATAGAGATGTGACACCAGGTTCAGCATTCAGCATCACTTCCACCACTTTGCTGTAAAATGACAAAACCCTCAAGAGTAGGCAACAGCTTGCCATCGCTATGGTAACCCTGGAGATGTAAGTCTAACTCAAAAAACCCCAAGACATTAAACAACAAGATGATCTGTTACAGTTATATCCTGTGATATTTTGCAATTAAACACGGTGTCATAATTAGAAAGAGACAATTATTTCGTGGGTTTTAAAGCACACGGTTCAGGATCACAATGACCACATTTCTAGACATATTTCATAACATGTCTTGGACAATAGAAAAGACATACTGGAGCAATTACATATTCACTGTGCTGCAGGGAAGCTGTCTCTGGAAGACACCTTAAACAAATGAATACCTCTCACTTCAGCTTACCTTTCCGAGGGTGCAGAAACCACAAAAACGTGTAAATGTGTTGTTTGGTTTCTCAGCTGATTACGATGGGAACATCCTGGTGAAACATAATGAAGGAGGAAAGGTGCTAATCCTCATTAAAAGGTTACAAGACGCAAATATTCTCACTAGATTTTATACTAATACCAACATATGTGGTACATCACCCTGTACAAAGGCTAAAAGTACAGACTGGATGGGAACTTTTCCTCCACACCTTAATTCAGGTCAAAATTTCACTTTGCCCAAAATTTGAGCTGATGTTTAAATATAGACACACTCGTCAAGTTCAGCTGTACATTTTTCTACTGTGCTAATTAGCACATTAACATGACAGCACAAAATTGAGCACCTAGCGTACGTTAGCCCCAAACATTAACATGCTAACCTTGCCATTTTTAGCCCTTAGGATGCTGTCTAAGCACGGCTGTCTAAGTACAGCCTCAGGGCTGCTACCATGGCTATAGACTCCTTTTCCTGTATTTAGTAGCTGGAGCCAGAAATATCTTGCTTGTCAGTGACATAAACCATCATTATTGTCCAAAAAATGAATCATGCTTTTGCACTAGGTGGCATTTTGCTGCATTACCATAAATATGACCACTGTTGAGTCAGTCCCACACACACACACACACACACACACACACACACACACACACACACACACACACACACACACACACACACACACACACACATAAAGCCATGCTGCTGCAAACAGTCAGAACAGATTGAGAAGTCAGCTAACACAAAAATGATGGGGTATTTTTTGTTTGTTTGTTTGGGTGTTTGTTTTCATAAGAAGCAACAGGAAATAACGGCAAATGCTTTTTAATAAAACTGAAACCAGAGCAAACACATTTCTGCAGAATAGCACCGTCTCTCTGCTCCGTTCTAATTTAACCAATTTATTGAAGAAAGAAAATAAAAGAGCTTAGATGTGTGTTCCAGACGCAGACACCTTTGCATGATGAAAGCCAGAGAGAAAGAGAGAGACAGAAAGAGATGAGACCATCTAAATACCAGTGCGAGTAAAGGAGTGAGAGCAATATGGAAGAGGATGAGCCTCTCCATCTCTTGTGTAATGAAGAATGACTGAGAGGGATTGCATGGGCCAACAGCATCTGAGGATGGGGCCATTGCTATGCACGGAGCGTTGCAGTTCAGACTGAGCAAGTTGAGACCTGGAGCGCGTGATGTTAAATTGCAAAAAGACGAGCAGAGCGGGAGGGTAAATGTCTCTCCTCTTACTCTTTATCCCCTAAATGACATGGCTCATTCATACAAGCAGAGCACATTCAAGGACACTATCAGGACTAGAGAAAGAATAAGAACAGACTCGAATGGTCTTATGAAAGCAGAAAGCAAAACAGAAGCTGGCAGAAGAAAACTGACATTTAATTAAAGCCTAAATCCTCATTGCTTCTCTCACTCCACCCAAAGAAAGAAAAGCAGGAGAACGAGTGAAAAGATCCAGTTTTTCTGTAAATATAATAAATGGCAGGTGTTAAAGGAAGACAGCTCCTGCCGGAATTTCCTTCACATATCGAGCAGAAGGGATTTGAAAAGCAATAAATATAAAAGTATTTTGTTCTTTCTCTGTAATTCTTCAAAACAGTTGGAAAATGCATGAGACATTTAGTTTCCGCAGCTGGTATCATAAAACTAAGCTGTCTGGGCTCTTTTGCTTTTCACACTATGTTAGCGGCAACAAGCTCAACTAGGCCACAGCAAAACGGAGAACATAAGAGGAGCTGCTGTGAATAAAAAGAATGCAATCTATGGAAATCACATTTATAGCTTCTTTTGACTCCACAGCCTTGTATGCACTTTCATGATGTGCTTTATGTGGCGCGGTCCCTGCAGAGCAATGGTGCTTGTTATGTGGAGGGATAACAAAATAAACGCTCGCTGCAGGCCCCATGATTCAATCCTGATAACCACAATCATTTATTCACATCAAACGGCTGCTTTGTAAACAACCTAAAGGTGTTGTAAGTGACAGTGAGTTTATTTATTCATATTACATTTCCATAGAAGCTTGCATAAGTGGCTTTTATTCTCCCGTTCATTTCATATCAACACTGAGGAGCACTTGAGCACATCTGCACTTGAAAACTTTCTAACACCAGTGAGAGGAATATCCATTAATAGCCATTATATGACTTTTTTTTTCCCTTGATTAGAAGTCCTTTACGGTAAAATGATTCCATTCATTGCAAGAGGAAGAGAGTTGGAGAAATAATTAAAGCCAAACTCACCAAGGATTTCTCTTCTAATTGGCCATATGGACTGGAAAGAAAAGTTTAAATTTTTTCTTTTGTCTTTCAAAGCAGATGTGCGAGGTCTTAGACTTTTGGCCTTAGAGACAGAGACATCTCTCCCTCGGTGATTTCCGCCGTAATTACTATACCATGTCCTATGCTATTTTAGTCCATCCAAAGGTTAGAAAGTTAACCGCAGTCTGGTTTCTAACTGGTGGCTCCTGTCAACGTTCAGGGTGAAGAAGAACGATGTAAAGGCAATCTGTGAACAAACTTTGCATGTCTGGAAGCTAAACTGGAGATATTCTAACTTTATATAAATGTTGGCAAATTAGAATAAACAAAAGTTAGTGAAGGGGTCCCACTTTCCGCTGAAGTCATTCTGAAAACATGTCGTGTTATTTTTAACCGTGTAACTATCTGACTTGAAAACTCAGTGAGTCTGACTTGTTTTGACATACACTAACATTCAACACACGCCAGTTTGAACTCCGATAGTTTTAATTATACCGAAGTACTTTATTGTCACTCGTGACATGTTAGATTTCAGTCTTTACTTTACAAAGTTGGGATTAGAAGCTAAAATATGACTTTAAAAACGTTTTGAAATGTAATAGACAGGATTAGCATACAAGTTTCATTAACGCTGTCCTCGATGCAACAACTAGCAACACAAAAGATCGGTGCCTCACAAGTCTTTATTGTAGAATGATTTAGTCAAAGTCTGATGTTTTAAATGTGTTTACAAAGAAATTAATTGTTTACTTGATTTTATTTGACTTTGGTGACTTTATTACATCCTAATATTTACTTATGTTAACTTCATAAAAGCCTACAGTCAAACTGTTACCTGGGTTTGTGTTTAAATGTTGGAGGAAATTTATTTATAAACCATCTAAGAGTGAATTACAGATGACTCCTGAAGAGTTATTTCATCACTCTTTCTCTCTATTTCTTGGGGTTTTTATTTTAACATTGACTCTCTTGTTTTGGTTGACAATATTTAGTCACTGAAACAGCCAGCTACTGGTTTCAGTACAACATGCTAAACAGCAAACTTTGTTTTCATGAAGAAATGAAGCCATCCAGGCTTATGCTGCCAGGATTAACAAGATTCATGTCAAAGGTTGGGAAACCAAAACATGCTGATGAGAAGTTTACTGGAAGAAGACGTTCTACAAAAGGTAGAGAATGCAGCACCAATAAAATGTGACTACTCCTGCATTGAAGAGGATGCATGCTGAGGATGTGGGATCACTGGCTGCTTCAAAACCAAGCAGCAACCTTCGGTGGTTAAAAGTGAAGCCTATACAGAAGTGCATAAAACTGCAGTCCCCCCTTCATCCTCTAGGGGCTGCAAAACAGAGCAAATCCCCATAGACTCCCATGTTAAAAAGACCAACTTCATAGCAGAAATAAACATGTTTACATCCTGGTTCAAAAATCCATTTTAGGTTAAACAGGTCAGGTTTACCTTCATGACAACTGAGGGGGAGTGAATTTTTTTCTAACTTGTCCATTTAAAAGTAATTTAATCTTAAAATTAGGCATATTTAGGGACGTGTCCTTTTGATTGACAGGTACCGGATCTCCCAACTTCAAGTAAGAAGAACGCAGAACAACCGTGGTTTTAGCCGGTTGACAATGTGACTTAGCTTTAGCCTTAGCTTTAGCTTGTTGGCTTTAGCTAGTTAACTCCTGTTATCTCCGGGTTAGCTTGGTTAGCTCTTAGCTACGGGCAGCTTGGAGTTCGCTTGATGTCAATCATCCACCATGACGCTCACGGATCCCCCTCTCAACTCCACCTCTTTGCCCATTTTTGTATTTTCCAGGCGAGTAGACACACGTGCCCCTGCCAAGATGGTGATGTTAGGAACCGCCCACCAAGCTTCAACTCAGCTCATCAGAACACTATGGGTGACGTCACGGAGGCTCCGTTCATCTCTTTTTATACAGTCAATGTTCAAAACCCAGCATTTACATTGACAGTTCTGATCCAGTTCTTGGTCCGCTTCTGATGAACAAGTTTGCCGATTTGCCTTTTTACATAAATGATTTTATACGGAGGAACAGACTGTGCATGCACGACCATCATTGTTGTAATGATATGGATGGAAAAGCCAGAGCAGGACTGTGCACGGCCTTGACCTCACAGTACAGATGAGTCGTGCAGCTTCTCTACCTGGCCAGGTGCAGGTGCTGTTCAGTCATTTTTATTGAGCTACAAAAAGTACTAAATGCCATCAGTTTCAAATGATGGGTACTACAGGTTATAGGAAATTGTCATCTGAAAAATTATATTAAAAGTCATAACTGTAAAAGTAAGTGAAAATGATATATAAACTAATTATTAAAATGAATCATTACCTTTATTTCTGCCTTGGGTAGATGCTCCCTAGCCTGACTGTGTCAGGATTCTGTTCCTGGGGCAGGGTTTTTCTTCCCTCCTGTTTTTGCCCAGGTGCTTCATCTGCCCCTCCCTCATGTGTCGTCTCCTCCTACCAGCCTCCTGATTCCCCTCATGTGTTTCACCTGTGTCTCTCCTTTCACTGTGTATTTAGATCGCTGGCTTCCACCCTTCCTTGCCAGATCGTTTTGTTGTTGCTTGCATTACGTTCCAGTTTTTCCACAGTGTTTCCCTGTGATTGAAAGTCCATTTAGACACAAACTGTCCAGCGTGTGTGTCCATCTCCTTCCCAGACCTGACAGACTGCACACCACAGTACCACACATACTGGTATAAACTGATGTAAACAACAGCAACAGTGGCTGTGTTTACATGGAGCCCTTATGATCCAAATAGAACATCCAATCACAACAAAAAGGCATCATGTAAAGATCCCAGCTGATCCAATCAGACCGAATTTCCAATCGGACTGAGCGGGGTGGTTTAAACAATGTTAGAAAGGAGCATGTATGCTCTTATTCTAATCGTTTCTGTGGTGGATGTTGTTTCTGGGCATGTTTGAACCATGTGGGGGATTTGTAAGGTAATATCTTACCTTATCTTGGAAAATGGCTCTACACAACAAATCTGAGGTGGACACAATGTTGTTAGAAACTAAAATAGTTTTTGGTTTTTTAACATTTCAAGTGTAAAACGATAAAAACAAAACAAGATTCTTCTGATAGGTATTGTGTGTGTCAGAACCATACAATTGTTTTAAATCTGCCCGTCATGTAAATAGTGATCGTATCACTTTAGCCAGCATCCATGCTAACATGTCAGCTGGGATCTCTGAGCTTATTGATTTGAAGCTGATAGATGAGACATGTGTCCATGTAAATGTAGCTAGTGAGGGGCTTAAAGTCCAGACCGCAGTCCTGGGACTAACAAAAAACTTTGCAGAGACCTTAACCTCTGAGTGGGCCTGTGCTTGAAAAAAGTGGATCTGCTCATATCGGCGTAAACATGGACTTGTTGTAATCCATTCATTTCCTGCTACTTATCCGGGGTCTAGTCATGGGGGCAGGAGCCTAAGCAAAGGAAACCCAGACTTCCCCTCCTTCCAGCCACATTTACCAGCTCTTCAGGGGGATCCTGAGGTGTTCCCAGGCCATCGGAGAGATATAATCCCTCCTGTGTCCTGTGTCCTCCAGGAGGTATCTTAACTAGATGCCCAAGCTTGGGCATGGCCGAGCTTCTCACCCTATTTCTAAGTCACCCTGCAGAGGAGACTCATTTCAGCGGCCCGTATTCCCGATCTCGTTCCCTCTCTCACTACCCACAACTCATGACCACATTGTTATTATTTTGTTGCTTTTTATGTATAAACTGTCATGGTTTTGAGGTTTTGCTTCGTCATTGGTTCTGGTTTCCTGATTGATTTAGTAGTTTTCCTTGTGTTTTCATGTCTAGCTTTGTTTCCTCTTTGTTATTTCACGCACCTTATCCATTCCACTTCTGTCCTTTTGTGTTTCCTCGGCACATATACCACTTTGTTTCAGTTCCACTTTGCCGGTTCATTGCATTTGTCTTCCCTGTTTTAGTCTTCTCAGTTGTGGAGTTCCAGGTTCTTTAGTTGTCCTCAGTCTAGTGTTCCTTCATTTCCAATAAATCGCCGCTGTCGGTATCCTGCCTTCCACCTCCACTACCTTGTGACATAACCTGTGTGTAATGCACAACACCCATTTTAATGCAATGCCTTCTCACTGTCTGTTTTAATGCAAGGCATAAAGGTTTTCCAACTTGATTTTATTATTTTAAATACTTAACCCTACTGATATAAGTTGTTATGTATGAAATGGCATCAAAACAGAGTCTGACAGCTGGAAAAAAAACTGAGTGAATGTAAAAATTAAAAGCGAAACATCAAACATTTGTGACTGATTAAGGTTTCTAACAGCAGACCACAGTGGAGTTTGTGTGCAAAACAAAAAACCAGCAGAAACGGTGCCTATGGAGATAAAATGACATGTAATATCTTTAAGACTGTTTTGATGTTTTGCTCTGAGACTTTTCTTTTTTTATGACAGCTTAAAAGCGAGATCTAATAAAGTAAATTTGATTTGAGACAAGATTAGCTGTAATCCAGTAAGAAATAAACAGATATATTACTTTTCTAGCGCAGGATGACGTGATAGATACATCTTTTATTGTAAACAAAACTTTGGATCTGCTTAATGATTAAACAACACGATTGCCTTATTACTGCTGAGCAGAAACATAAGAATTACCTTTGCTAATACACCCTTTCCTGGTTTTGCTTGTCATTGCTCAGCAGGCTGGGGCACCTGGTCCATAACAGCCCCTCTCTAGTCCCAATCCACAGAAATGTGGTGCAGTCAGTTTCTAGTTATGATGTAATTTGCTATTTGTTTGCAGCTTTCCACAGGGCCTTGTTACAAACTGCTGCAGCTCGCTGGATCCCTCTGTGAGAAGAACATAAGCACTCCATTATAGTACTATTGCAGTGTGAGCTCTTTGTATAACAAGAGACTCAAAGATATTCAGACAGTATGGGCAAGGAGCCCATCCGACAAACATTGTTGTTTTAAGTATTTGAATGTGTTTAACTGTGATTTTGGCTTGTATTCAGAATAACGGAGAGATCCAAAGCCCAAATGATCCTTCTGTAACTGCGCAGGGAGCGCCACAAGCAAAACCTGCTTAAAGATTAGTCCTGTTTCTTCGTCTTTGATGTAGGAATCTAGAGCCAAGCCAATATTTTAAATGACTGTCACCTGCTGTGCGGCTGTATACCCCCCAGGGATGCTGTGATCATTGGCAGGTAGCTGCAAATCAAACAGACACTTGACTATATCTCAATGACAGAGGCACAGCTGCTTGGGGGAAGTTGCTCTTTCTAGTTATCTGAGACTGGTGAGTGTCCAATCATGAGTGCATGAATACGTAAATGTGGTTGATGTAAAAGCTCTGACATCAGTGTCAAAAGTACCTCAAAAACAGCTCTGATTCATGCAGCGCTATAAGCAGAAAGTCACAAGGACAATTTGTGTCTGCGGTGGTAACTCAGCTGCAGCATCTTTCCTTATTTCCCTAATAAAATTATGTAAATCAAGTTGTGTTGCAAACAAGCCCTGAAAAATGCAAGCAAATAGCTCCTTCATTACCAATTACAAGTGCAAATTGCTTCAGCTTTGAAATTAATCCACCAAGGCTGGCACCTTTGCACCCTAAAGCCTCTTTATAAATTCTCTGATCTTATCTGAGTTTCTAGGTCGGGAAACTTACTCATACTTACCTGACTTGTTGTTCACAATGCTGTGTCTTAGTTGCAGTGGTAGGAGTCAGTCTGAACAGGGGAAAAGTCACACTGGAAGGTATTTTCTCTGAATCGTTTAGGATGTGTGGGTGGTGAGTGTTAGTGGATTAGACACAATCTCAATTTGCCTAACCTTGACTACAAATCACTATGAAGCAGGCAAGTATGGGGGCTTTCCGTGCAATTTACATATGTGTGGTTGCATCAGTCACAAAGGAGTTTTTTTTTTTTTAATGAGTTATAGACAACTTAGCTCTTGCTTTGCAAGGTTTTAACTTTAGTCATACAAGTGAGTGGATACAGGTTCCCATTGCGCTACTTCTTAGTCCCTTAAAAAAGGATGTTTCCTGGTTATTTATTAACTTATTAAAATTCAATCCACATTTTGAGTCTTTATTAGGACTTATTGACTTTGCCCTTAAAATATTCAGTTTAGCTAAAATATGTTTTCTGTTTGCTACTAGTGAATGATAATAAAAGGCCAGAATCCATTATGTGTGTGTAATAAAAGATTTAAAAACTATGTAAACAGTTTCGTGTGTCACTTAGGGTATGATCTATCTATCTATCTATCTATCTATCTATCTATCTATCATGAATTATTTGGTCATAAAAGTAGAAATTCCAGATGAGCCAGGTTTTCAATAGTCCTTAAACACACCATACATGCCTTGAAAGAGTGTGACAACCCCTCATGCACTTGTAAGCTAATGTGTGTAAATGCAGTTTTTCCATGCATGAGGGAATTTGTGGTTTAATGATTTAAATTTACACCTTTTTTAATTTGAATTTATTAGATTTATTAGGTTACAGGTGAAAAGTTTGCATGTTAAATATTATTGCTGGTATTTATTTTTGTCATTTCTGGGTGTGTATTTTGTGTGCAGATTTTCTAGAAATTTGTGTGTACATTTGATCAGACATTTGCAAGCTCTCAAAGTCACATACAAATTAGTTTGGAAAGTTTGTAAATAATTTATTTAGTACATACAATGATCAGTTTTTCCTTCGTAAAGATCTTTTAACCCAATTCCAGGTCTATGAGGACAACGTCAACGTTTTACCTTGTAAAGCTAAAAAAAATGTTTCCTACATCCTGCTTCCACCGTCCTGCTTCATTCAGCCTGACAGAATTATGATTATAATTCAGGATTAAACATACACAGTTAGACTTATTTTCTATAATAGGTTTAGATATACATTAAAAAAAAGATAAATTGTTGAGGTTGAGAATTATAGTCAGAGTTGATTGTGGTCCCTGTCCACAACCTGGTAAAAAAAAACTGTTGTTAAAAAAACATTTTCCATTCACAAAGTTGAATTCTAGACTTTGACATGATTCCGTATCATGTGGACATGTGCATTTTACAGTTTGTCATGACACTGGCCTGTAAGGCAGATGCATGGATGAAGCTGCATCTGAAATAAGCTGCTTAAATTATGAATGAACTCAAACCCATTCATCACATCTGTTGAGAGTTTTTTTTAACAACATCTATTTATTGCTTTAACATTCAGTTTTTCTGTCTCTGTTCAGAAGTTTTCATTGAGGCTACCGTTCCCACTGTGTGTAATGTCAGTTTGTATATGCGTTATGTATTTTCAATTCTGTGTTCAACTATATGACGTTGGTCATGACCTTAGTGGTTACGGTTCACTGCTTCTGGGTCATGCAGCTATTCATCTCGATTCAGAGAACTGCTCAGTGCATTTTCCACCCAGAAGTTAAGGAACTGGGTTCAGACATACGACACTTATAATATCAGAATTAGATGGAAGCAATGCCCTGCTCTCAAAATGACAAGTGTCATCACCATCATCATGTACTTAAATGTGTAAATAAAATATAAAAAATAAAGTCATGAAGCTTAAGCATTAGAAATTGATCTTATTTAGCTCCATAAATTCTTTTTTTATCAGCTTTTTTACATGTTAAGAAAATACAATCCATTGCTAAGAGGCAACTAAATCAGGGTGTGATTTACAAGAGCCCCAAGTGCCTCAGATTTACATTTCAGAGCCATTTTACACGCACCCGGTGGTACTGATTAAATAAAAGTTTTCAGGTGTTACGTGTAAAATAGTCTGTTTTCTACTACATTTATGGACCCATTACTTCATACAAGCTAAGACAAGTATATTGTTTTATATCTTAAGTGCAAAAACATCCAGCAACAGTGGATCAGGTTTGCATTGACTGTAAGTTTTCCATTCCTGACTGAGCATTTGCATAATGGAATTATGGGCTCAGCCATGCTATGTCTTTAGTGGACCATTAGGCAGGCCTTTACTGGACTGTAATTAGTGGCTTCTGCCCTTCACCTTCATTAGCATGCAAATGAAAATTCTGAACACCAGGAAATATTTGGCACATTGGAAGAAAAATGCCAAAGTGATTAGCAGGCAATCTGAAGAGGAATTGTCTTTTTCAATCTGTCGCAGTCTTAGAGTAGTCATTCATTCATTCATTCATTTTCCGAACCGCTTATTCCAATTCAGGGTCGCGGGGAAGCTGGAGCCTATCCCAGCCGGCTTTGGGCGACAGGCAGGGTACACCCTGGACAGCTCGCCAGTCCATCGCAGGTCTTAGAGTAGTCAAAACGAGATATTGCAAAGAGGTGAAGCGCTAACAGGTTGATCCGGGCAAGCATTTGAAGCGAATCGCGATGACATGACTGCAGACTCAGAGTTAATTCTCACCAAAGGCTCTTTGTCCTTAATCGGAGAAAAATCAACCAGCTGTTCTGCCTCAGTACAATCGTCCCTTTCATCCAACGGTTTATTCTATTTTATCTCTCATGTTCTTTCACCTTACAACACATCCTGTCACAGCTTCTCTCCTCTTTTGCATTATAAACCCGCCTAGATACATTTAACCCAACCTAATAAGACACCGCACTTGCACTTATAAACTATCTACTCTCATTTGCAATTCTAATGCACTCATTTGAATTAAATGCTGATTAGCATGAATACAATTGAACTCTGAAGACATGTCAGACAAGACCCTGCCAAAAGAGGCTCCGACATATACACATTAATCATTGGTGATGGCTGCAGGGCTGGCAAGTGAACGCATCCTTCTGAGCAGAGCTTGTGAGAGTTTGGTGAATCCTGGTTGTTGCACTTCTATTGTTATTTCTGTTTCCATATGAATGTCAGTGCAAGATAACATTGTATGTTTTACTTTTCCAACTTACTGGCTGTTTGTAGCCAGAACGGATTTATATATCTACAAATCATCTGTAAGATCGAGGGATTTGCAAGAATTATCTATGGCTTCATTTATTAATGGATTTATTTATAGCCTCTCACATCTGCAGCTATTGTCAGAACTCCTTGTCTGCGGAAAAAAAAAAAAACTCAGACAGTAATCGTAACTCATAAATGTGGTGTTAAATAAATGTTTGTTCAGGATCAGTATGGAGCATTAAATCTGTGAGCTGCAGCATTAAAATCTCTTAACCTGTGGACAAATAATGAACAGAAAAGAAAGTTTGGTTTTAAAGGCAGAATGGTGAGTTTGACAGACCCATTTATAACAAATATGACAAGCCTGCATCAAGTGTTGTTTTATGTATGTTCAGTATAATAATGGGGGCTTTTTAAAAAATGAATTAAATGTATTTGTGTGACACAATGTTACAATAACTAAACAAATACATAAACCAAAACAGCATAAGTGTGTTCAGTAATGATAGAACACAAATGCAGGGGTATGCAATCTTTTCTGTGAACCCTGCTAAGCACTGAGCTAGCCTCTTCAAACATAATGCCACCTGATTAAATGCCTTTAATCACCATGTTACTTGAACTGGATTCATATTGAATAATTCTGCAAGTCATATAAGTATTCAATACCAGTGCATAACAGGATTCTCTCTATTCAGTTAAACAAAATGTAAAGGTAAGTTTATTGGTACTGTCTGCCTTGTGCATGTGATGCTGTCCTCCCAGTCTGCATGATAGCTCATATTTTACGAGCTGTCTGAGTAAACATAACCTGACACATATTTTTAAGCTCCAACTCTTATGTCTTTATTAAGCATTAATGCAGTGTTTGGCTCTAAGTGTTGTCCTAATGCTGGAGACTGCAGCTCAGTCTGTCTGAACACATTTAGCTGCTGTGCTGTTAATTTGCTATTCATGCTATTGTTTTTGGGTCCAGTCCTGTTCAGAAAATGTAAAAAATTAAGCTTTCTCACATGTTTTATGCAGTGGTTTATCTTTTGTATTGGGGATGGCAAAAGCAGCAACAGAGAGTAAGTTTTCTACTTGTAATTACAGAAGACATAAAAAGAGAAAAATATTACTTCTTTTTCCAGTTCATGCAGATGTGCTAACTGCATAGAGAAAGTTGGAAAACGGTCATATGTGCTCTGCACTGCCTTGTGACAATATCCAAAACACCTGAGACATATATACACATTTATGTAGCTGCAATTTTAGCATCAAAAGCCAACAATAGCTAAGCTTAGCTAGCCAAACCAGGATTAGCATAGCTTGTAGTAGGAAAATGTTTGTTATCCTGAATAGAAAAGGTTCTCAATAACTTCCTTCCTGAAGGATCCATCAGATTTTAGAGTGACTATGAATATATCTGGACTATAAACACATGGTAAAGCAAAGATGGTAATATGTGGAATAAAAATGTTTTTCAACACAACATATAACAGGTAAAAATCATAATTTGGGAGCTGCAAACCGAATCCACCAAAAACCCCTTTATCCTCTTTATTTATTGCTGATAGTGGCCAGTAAAGGATTGAAGAGTCTGCTAAACCTAATGGCCGTTTAGACAGGAAGTTTAGACCGAGAAGAGAGAAGTTCCTTTCCGTTGTACTTTAATATAATTTTACCAGTTTTCCTGATGTGTATGGTGGGGGTTGGGACAGCGCTCTGAGACATTGCTTTATGTACAAGGTGTATACGCGTCTGTGTGTGTGTTGAATGTGCACGGGTATGTTTATGAATATATGTCTGCATAAATATGTGTATTTGTTTGTGAACATGGTAAGTTACAAAGAAAGAAAGGGGGCGGGGTGGGGAGGGGTGTTTATCAAGTTTGAATAAGTTTAATAAGTATATACAAACATATATATATATATGTGTGTGTGTGTGTGTGTGTGTGTGTGTGTGTGTGTGTGTGTGTGTGTGTGTGTAAAAGCATTTAATTGTGGCTACTCTGAAGCGCTTTTGTGTCAGTGTAAGAGTTTCCTGCTACACTCATGATGCATATGTAATTATCTCACCATCACCTAATGACAAATCTTGAAATTGTTTCTGGGGTTATTTGAGACTTTTTAAGATGGACGTGAAAGAATTTATCATTTACTTTTTTCAGTGAGGTGCAGGTGTGTAGAGGCCCCTCATGCATCCAAAACCACTCACAATAGTCTCAGTCCTCAGCAGCAGCAAGTCCCAGCTGCATTCAGAGCTAAATGACCGGACTGACCCTGGCTTACTGACAAAATGTCTATCAATAACAAGTGTTGAGGTTTACAAAAGTGCTGAAACATGTTGTAGGCTCTTAATTAAAGAACATATAAATATACATACAATATATATATATATATATATATATATACATATATATGCAAGCAAATTGCAGTGACTCAACAGAAATCTGCTCTATATTGTTATGTAACACGGCTGAACAGACACTGCAGTCCACCTAACAGGGAACCGTCGAGCAATCAGAACATAATGCACTACTACCCAGCAATGAAAGGTAACTTAAACACTCCAATCAAGAGTTTAACACAACTCATGCATGAACTAATTCCAGAGTTTACCCCCTCTATAAACATGCCCACAAGCCTGAGTTATTTAAGTTTGTTGCTGTGTAGAATATATTTGTTGAAGTAAAAGAAAACTGCAGTGGTCCTTCTGCATTAGTCTGCAGTGCAGGTGTGACGCTAATGAAGAAGCTAATTTGAATAAATAAGTTTTTTAACATCGCTGTCCATGAATTTTAATAAATTTAATATAAGGAGTGTTTGCCTTTATGAACTTGTTTACTTTGAAAGAAGTGATTATTCTACCTCAGGGTACCGGTGAGGTTGTAATGGGTGGTGGTATGCTACACATAAAATACTAAAAATAGAAAATCTTCACATTTTGCGCTTCTTGTTTACTGACTGCCAATAAACCAAATATTAGCAACAGCACAATGCAGCTGAATGGAAGCGTAATACTTGACAGAAACCTTGACAAGGATTGCACTGGATTGCACAAATGTTCAGAGCTGCATTGAAATTGTAATAACCAATGTTTTATTCTTTGTTGTATAACACAGTTTTATAGCTATCATAAGTAATAATTAGTAATGAACCAACAATAATACACTAAACAACAGTACACAAATGTTCCTGCTTGCTCACTATGTGCTCTGTACTCCCCAGGTATTCATCTTCAGCTGGTTCCTGTGCTGTGCTTGATATTCCTGCTCCTCTTTGCTGCTGCTGCTGCTGCAGCTAATCTGCCTTTAAAATCCTTATTCTCAAGTCTTCCAGGTTTGTTTGTTTGTTTTGCAAATTTGCTTCCCAAAACTGCCACATCTTTATGTATTTTCTCCCGTTTTTGTAGGATATAAGCTTGTTGATGAATCGTCCGCACCTGCCCGACAGCATTAGACACTGCACACCTCAGCATGCATAGCGTGAGATCTGAACTGCACTAAGCTCAACAGCAATTATAAACTCTCACAGCTTTAACAATAGGAAATGCATTCAGGGGGATTTAATATTGCACATATCTGTAGTTACAAAAATTGACTGGAGTAAAGTATCGAACAAGGAGCTCATAAGTTGAAATGTTTGCTATGACTCAGCCAAGACATGGATGTTGATTTCTATTTAGGCCAGCAGCTGCCAAGCGGTCAACCAAAGCCTGGCTTCATTCAGATGGTGTGACAGCGTTAGTCTGTGTTTGGTCTGCACATCCATATGGTCAGTGCACTTCTTTCTTCCTGCCTCCAGCTGTTGTGGCATTTCTGCACCAGTCATGGCCTGAGGGATGTCAGGTTGTCCTTACATCCCATTCCCATGAATGTGAAATGTCAAGAATGCCTGCAGGGAATCCCATTCATTCACAAGAAAGCAGCTTCTCAGAATCATTGATGAACTGATTAAAATTTGTTGGTCAAAAGCTGAACAGACGAGATATTTCTGACACCAAAAACATGTCTTATCATTTCTTTTGTTAGTTTTATCACCGCATTATTTGTCCACAAGTGGCTCTGCTTTGTCTTGGGGCACAAAAACACACTAATTTACTTTTCCACAAAATATTCACATTAAAAATATATATTTATATCAACAAAAGGACAAATAAATTACATTCAATGTGTTTTTACAACAAAACTGCGGTTTATTGTTTGTATGAATTATGACTAAAGTACAATTCAATAATGCAATTATTGATAATAAATATGAATGTTTTGTGCCAAAAGACGAAATTAATTTGCAAATGAAGTAATGTCACGCCACAGGGCAGACATGGCATTCCTCTTTAACATATTTCTTTCTTTATCCAACATTTAAAGTGAGCTTTGCACGAGTTGTAGCTTTTCCCTCACAATGTGATGCTACTTTAGTCATTTCAGCCTCTCCTGCAGAGCAATTAGTAGATCAGTGATGCTGGCACTGTAGTTCAGAGGTGGCCACAAGCGCAGACAAAGGAGACCAGCAAATGAAGAACAAGTAAACTTTAATTAAACTTGCAGTAACTAAAACAATGTGCTGATTTGCAGGGTATTCAACAAAAAACCCAAACAGAGATGTAAAGTGGAAAAGTGGCTGAGTTTTACCAAGAGGAGCTCAAACAGATGTGGAAATAAACCCAAAAGAATAAAAAGTTACAGACATGAACACTGAAAAGTTAGCCTTCATCCAGCATGTAGAGTGGGAGGTAAACTGCTAATGGTCTGGTGAGCAGGTTTGCTGCAGGATTTGCTCGTACACGGTGTAAGTAAAGTGACTGAGGAGGAAGTGTGTCAGCCTTCGTTTTGGTTCTAACACTTTTTTGACACATTCAAGTTATCAGTCCTTGGCGCATAAAAGTACAATGTTTACAGAGCAACCAACCTTTTGCTTTAAAAAAAAAAAAAAAACTCCGTGTCCTGCTTCAAAGGAGTCGGTTTGGTGACGATCCTCTATTGTAGGGTTGGCCAACTCCAGTCCTCGATAAACCACAGTCCTGCGTCGGGAGTTTCCCTGCTACAACACACCTGACACACATCAGAAATTAGCAGAAAACCATAAAGTGAACAATTGCTACTTCTGTATTTTTGCTGATGCAGGTAAAACTTATTATTGTGATAAAACAGTGGATTGAAGTGGTGAGAAAGTACATAATATTTTTACATGTGGCATTTAAACACATGGACCCAGCCGCGTGCAAAACCCACCCTGCCACACACAAAGATTCTGCTATACATATATATATATATATATATATATATATATATATATATATATATATACATACATATCAGATGTCAAATCAGATATTTTGACTGTCTGCTATTGAAGTATCAATGCCAGCATATTAAAATGCCCATCCCTAATTGCAAGTCTTACAGGTTGTCCTTCATTCAAAATGAAACCATATTGTTGTCCAAACAGGTTGAAAAATGTGTGCAGGAGCCCAGTGGTTGTCATCAAACTACTATCAAACATCTATACAGTTTACATACCTAAAAAATAGTCAAAAGCCAAAATTACTGAGAAGTTATAATACTGTGAAAAAATCTTTCTTTAAATAACTCAGCATCAAAAACAGAGACGGATGTAAACTGCTACTTGACCGGTTGAGTGATTAATAGGATTGCAGTGACTCAAACTACGTTATGATAGCTTTATGTGTTTGATCTCTGAACCTGCTCATTTAAAGGAACGCTGTAATTGTAGGAAAATGGATTCATTTGACCAGTGAAATTTTAATCAACAAAGATCGACTGCATAATCAGAAATGTCAGATGTCAAGTGGAAGTATGCTATGAGCGATGGCAAATAGTCACTGTGACCCCGCTGCCCCCTCTGACAGGTGCTTTATTCAAAGTCTGCTCGAGTATAAAGACAGAGCAGCGCAGCGGTTACATTTCACCATGCATGCAGTGGGTTTCAATCAGAATAGCAGCAGCAGCACATTACTGACAATCAAGTTGTGTGTTTAACACATTTTCTGGAGATTGGCTTTCACAGTCAGCCGCTATGGTAAGTAGGAAATAGATAACAGTAAGTAAATTGGATTAAAATGACTGACATATTTGACAAAAAAAAAAAAAAAAAAAAGGCATCACACCCCTTTATTACTTGAGGAGTCAATCTAACTGAGTTTAACTTCATTTTAGGTTTAGGTCAGTTACATTGTAGTGAATAGAAGTCCTATTTTTAGTTATTAAAGACAATCAGACCCTATGATGGACTAGTGACCTGTCCATGTTGCTCCTGCCTCTCCCCCAGTGCTGCTGGGATAGAATCCAGCTCCTCGTGACCCTTGTTAGAACAAGTGGTTTAGAAAATGGATGGACGGCTGAATGGATGGATGGATGGAGAGCTGAATGGATGGATGGATAGATGAATGGTTGGATGGATAGACGGAGAGACAATGGAGGGACAGACACCTAGACGGACGGACAGACGGATGGATAGTTGGATGAATGGCCTGACAGATGGATAAATGGATGGATGGACTGATGGAAGGATGGATGCATAAATGGATGAATGGACTGACAGATGGATGGATAAATGGATGGATGGACTGTTGGATGGATGGAAACATGGATGAATGGATGAACGGATGTATAGACTGTTGGATGGATGGATAGATGGATAAATGGATGGATGGATGGACGGACAAATGGATGGATAAATGAATGGATGGATGGAAACATGGATGAATGGATGAACAGATGTATAGACTGTTGGATGGATGGATAGATGGATAAATGGATGGATGGGTGGACGGACAAATGGATGGATAAATGAATGGATGGATGGACTGACAGATGGATAGATGGATGGATAGACGGACGGAGGGATAGATGGATTGACGGATGATAGATGGATGGATGGATGGATGGATGGACGGACGGATGGATGGATAAACAGATGGATGTATAGATGGATGAATGGATGGCTGGATGGATGGATAGATGGATGGATGGACTGTTGGATGGATGGAAACATGGATGAATGGATGTATAGACTGTTGGATGGATGGATAGATGGATAAATGGATGGATGGATGGACGGACAAATGGATGGATAAATGAATGGATGGATGGACTGTTGGATGGATGGAAACATGGATGAATGGATAAACAGATGTATAGACTGTTGGATGGATGGATAGATGGATAAATGAATGGATGGATGGACTGACAGATGGATAGATGGATGGATAGACGGACGGAGGGATAGATGGATTGACGGATGGATAGATGGATGGATGGATGGATAAACAGATGGATGTATAGATGGATGAATGAATGGATGGATGGATAGATGGATGGATGGACTGGTGAATGGATGGATAGATGGATGAATGGTCAATTCCATTTAGTCTGTTTTCATCTCTGGAACAGGTGATTTACAAGCGGGGTGTTGAGGAATATGATGTTTTGGCAAGCAGCGCAGAACTTATTCCTCTAAATCAGACTTTTGACTGCTCACTTTTATTACAGAATTCCAAATGAGACCAAACTTGGCGTAACGATTTCACAGAATTAAATAAGAACGATCATGCTATCCATCAGTGGTTTGATGGCTTGTCATTATGGAATTATGCAGCTCTTAGATTCATAAAGAAATATTCATTCATCCACCACTATTCCTCAACACTTAATCACGATAAAGGAAATTTTAGGTCCAGTGGGACATTTTGTTTTATTATTTATTTTTTTATTCCTCAAAAAAGCAATTGCATCATTGCTCAGAGTGGACAGCTTGCTCAATAATTCATACAATTAGTTTTTCTCCTTAAGCAAGCTCTCTTGTTTCAGTAACCTGCCTCAACCTTCGCACTGGCCCCTGTCTTATTAATCAGCCCCCATCGATTTAGTGTTGAAACTAATTAAAGTCCTGACATGTGCAGTTGATTCCAGACATCTATATGCGTCACGAATGCAAAAGCGCCTCCTTTCCAACTCTCTGCTGCTGACAACCGGATGGCAACGCCTTCCACAAAAACCACACAGACGTAACACAGCTTGTGTTTTTCAGCAGATTTGTTGCTACAAAATCACTTTGTTTGAATACCAACAAGCATCCTCAAAGGTTTTTTATTGCTTCTGTCCATCTTCATAAAGAAAAAAACTATTGTTTTGTTTCAGTTTCGTTTTGGTTTTTATAATCCTGATGAAATAGTTACAGTCTTGTGTATCTTTTTGGACTTTACAATGGTAATGTTGGGACTTTCCCAGATCTCATTTGGGAAATAATAATGGCCGTTTTTTTATTTGAAACCCTTTCCATGGACCAGCGACATAATGTAGATAATTCACAGTGCGATGCCTTTTTTTTTGTTTTATCTTTTTATTCAAGCAATCCTTGCTCATTAGAGGATGTTTGCCAACTCCAGCATCACTTAAACATGAAACTTCACCCCTGAATTTAGTACAGAGATTGACACTTTCTGACCCTGAAACTCTTGTTTTGTTTTGGTTTTTTTTAAATATTAATTTTTATTTATTTATTTATTTAATATTTAATTTAATTTAATTTCATTTCAATTTTAATTGTATTTACAAACATTTTCCTCACACAGATTTCTTTGATATTGGTCTTTCCTTGGTGTTTTTATCTCTGTGATATTTACAGTGTAGTCCTTGTCAGACACCTGGGAATGAAACAAGATGGTATTGTCATATTTGTTTTTATTGCTTTCTTTGTTGCACTTGTGTTTCATAAAGCACCATGTGCAATAGGAAAGAGAGGAGGAGATCCAAGAACAAACCCTAACCCCCCACCCCCCCAACGTATGGATGATAAATGGATAGAATTGTAAAGAGTTGGACTGAATTTGACTCTATTTAAATGGATTTGTACTGAACTTAGTTTTCCCCATTTGTGTCCTGAAATGACCACAGTTGTTCATTAATTTGGTAAAAATAAACCCAACTTCAGTCTTCCTCCCTCCATAGAGGCGTCCAAATCCAAAGTTTATGAATATGCAAATATGTTTAATTTTGCAAATGTAACAACCGGATTCAGGATGTGTCCTACTGCGACACCATGTTCATTTTTACTCTGATTTCTGTCTGTGTGTTCCCAGTCTGTGTGTTACACTCAAACTTCTTCCTAATTGGTCTCCAAACCAGATATGATGTCACAAATGTCAGCTTTGGTTTGCACAGAGAAATTCCACAAAGGAGAGGAAATAGTGGTAAAATCTGCACATCCAAACGGTTTTACACAACAAGGCTCAAAGAGCTTCAGTGCCGCTGCATAAGAATCAAACACTGTAGCTCTGATAAGTTTGATAAGTGTGTTTATATTTATAGAGTAGGATAATGATAACTTGCAAAAAGGCTTGTCTGAGGCTGGATTCCTCCGAGTAAACACGTTCAGAACATGAACGACATTTCTATTCCGAATTATTTACATTCAAGTTGTTCAAACGAGTCTTCTTCCTTTTCTCTCTCCACACTTTTAAATATAATGCAGCTTGTAAAACGGCTGACTCACCTCAGCTGCAAAAAGTCACCGACAGCAATAAGAAGTAAGGCAATGCACTAATTATCTCACATGTATGGAGGAAAATATGCCAAGGCTGAGTGGCTGAAGCTTTGCTCCCAGCTGTTTTACACCAGCTCTTTGTCTGATAAAACGTATACTCAGTGTGGAAAGTTTCTTGCCACGACAAACACTCAACACCATTCATTAAGTAGAATAAACACTCATAACTAGACTTCATGCCCCCAAAATGAATATGTGCTACTTAAAGTAGCAGTGCTGGGTAAACAATTAGCACGTTCAGCCCCTAAATGATGAAGCTTCCCACCACCATTAAGACATTGCATCTTTATACAGTTTATCCCTGCTGTTTTATGAATTCACAATTACACCTCATTAATGTGTCATTTGCATAATTACAAGGAATGGGGACAGCATTCACAGTGGGAATACACAGTACCTCGAAGAAATGGGGATGCTAGATTGTGTTGTGAGCTGCAGCAGCACAGATGTTTTTATGTTGTTCATGTTTTTAGGTAGGTTGATTATTAATGAATTTCCTGCTGAAAAAAAAAACTGGGACAAAACTCACATATGTCTGCAAAAAGGTTTTTTTTTTATATCCTGGCAGCTCTTAACTGGCAGCAAAAATTCACTTTTTTATTTTATTTTATTTTCAGCTGCATGAATTCCCACAATTTAATTCTATCTCATCAGGAGCATGAAATATGTGGAAAAAGCCCAATCTGCAGTAAAGGCTTTGTGGGAATTTCAGCTAAAGAGTTTATTGAGCCTGCACAGGTAGTTTAACCCGCCCTCCCTGGGTTATTTGTAAGATAAATGAAACCAGGGAAACAGATGACAGGTCTTTAGCTCAACTATAAAATGCAATTAACCAGCAAATGAGGCCAGGAAAGCCACTCTGACCAGTCGGCACGAGCAACAGTTAGAGGGGAAGGAGCAGAATGGTAATTCATACCCAACCCACAAATGTCTTTGCTACCTTTACAATGCTGATAAATAGCTTTTAACATTTTTTACTGCTGCTGCTTTAGATTTAAATGTATTATGATTTTTCATTTTTTCTTGGTTGAAGAAGTTGCCACTGATATTTTTGAGGATTGCAGTTACTGAGGTAGCAGCTCTACAAAGTATTTGACGTGATGTGGTTTGGTAAATGGTGTCATCAGCCTGCTAAGATGTTAATGCGATAAATTTTACCTTTACCATGAAAACCAGCTTATCTCAGTATGTAAGCTCATTTAAACATGGAATGCATGCAAGAACCATGGAAAGTAATGCTTGTTAAAGATTGTACAGCACTGTAAAACACTGAGGAGTACATGAACAGGCTCAAAATGCATGCTAGAAATGAGAAAAAAGTAGCAGAGTAGCCAACAAAGAGCCTGATTAGTTTATTACCCACTTATCCTGGATTGGTACCAATTATTTATATGACTTTAACAAAGATGGAATGAGTGAATCCATACATGTCAGTCTGCCTCAGATCTGGATTTTACCTAAATACCAAGACAGTTCTTTTTTTTGGACTTTTCCAATACTCAAATTACAAATACATTATAGTGTATGCAGTGTCATAAAAGGTTTGATGTGCAGATTCACATGTAGTGTGAGTCGCATCCAAATTGGAGAAGGAATTAGGAAACCGCTGGTGGAGTTGTGCTGTCCAGAGTACAAAAAGGAAAAGTGACTAACACAACCTAGATCTACTAATCTGCCACATTGCATGTAGTAATTTTGGTGTGTAATCTAGAAGTTTGCACGTGAGGCTTAAGCACATTTTCCGTCTGATTTATTAGGAGTTTTTTGTGGTGATGTACGGATACTCCTTGTATCTCTGTATCTGTAAGTCCGTTAGAGGTAGTTTGTGAACCGTCCTGCTTATTTTCTTGGTTTGGACAGTATATAAATCAGTTTTTTGGTGATATTGTACTAGTGAACAGGTGAAACCTGTCATTCGTTGACCCATCTGTTTGGCACAGGCATACTTCCAGCAAAAAAATGCTTTTTGAGTAAGTAGAATTATTTGTGGGCTTGATGTTTGCGAACCCCTCCCCCCTTTTTTTGGTGAGCTGGGGGTTTGGAACACCAGTATAAAGCTCAGCTCACAAGCTTTCAATCAAAGTTTTAGGGCTAGATGTAGTAGGATTCCAATTTGCAAGTAGTAAATTGCGTGTTGAATCTAGAATTTTGCACATAGGGCTGAACCACGATTTGCAGGTGATTCACAGTAATTGTCTAAATGAGCGGCTGTTGCAAATGTGTTTGCGGCTACCTATTTAAATGAGGGTTTGGTGCTTGACGTGGTTAGGAGCATGGAGAGTTTGGAGAGAAAACATGACCCACAGCAAAGAAATCTGACTGACCAACAAAAAGTAGAAATTTATGAAGAAGTTTATGCTGTTGGTAAATGATGTGAACAGTCGAAGAAAAAAGATGGTATAAAGACATTAGAAGGTAAACGGCACATTAAAACAATGGGTGTAGTGTGTCTGCTCTGTCACTTAAAAAAATAAAATAAAATAAAATTTAAAAAAACATGGATGACAACGTCACAGTCTCTTGTATCTAATAAAAGCCTCAAGCCAGTCGTCTGAACACACCCCAGCTCACAACCTGGAGAACGGAAGACTGTTTGTTAAAAATAAAAGAATTGTGCACTGACTCGACATGTTTTTCACATGGGCGCAATCATTTGCTCCTGTTACTCTAAGAAATCCATCCATCCATTTTGTTTAGCCACATTGTCCAGTTCGGGGTCATGGGAAGCTGGAGCCAATCTTTAGGATGTGGACAGCACATCTGGGTTATTCCAGATGTGACACGCAATATGTGTCATTTGCAGATGTGTGTGACTCCTCTCCACATCCATCCTCTGAAATGGTGAAGCTGGATGAGTGATATGTTTTGATTTTTTGTTTCCTCAGTCGTTATTCCCACACAATATTCACACGAAAGTGAAAAACACGTTTTCTGCACCTCCTTGCTTTGTTTTGATGTCTCCTCCTTGTGACAATAACCGCAGCCATGAACACTATTAACACACACATGCTCTTTGTACGTTCTTTGGAAAAATGTTACATGTTAAATATAGACACAATTTCTCTGAGCAACATTTGATACATCACATTGCAGGTGCTAAATTTATATATTTACATTTTCTCCTCCATAAAAAGGTAAAACAGCACGTCAATATTGGATATTTATTGACACATATGTATGAATTAGATTGAGACTTCAGTGCACGCTGTCAGTAAATCAGCTTGTATATTTTTGCCTGTGCAGTGAGTTTTAGTAGATCTGGGCCATAGCAGATCATTTTGCTGTTGCCATGAGGGAAACTTTATAATCATTGTTACCATCTTAAATATGACTTTTTTTTTTTTTTTTTAACCATTTTCAACAGAGACATGCACATAAAACATCAAGTTGCCAATCAACTTGGATGAAATTTCATTCCATGACACCACCCTCCAGTTAAAGGTCTAGATCAGTGGTGTCCAGGTCTGGTCCTCGAGGGCCACAACCCAACAGGTTCTCCATGTTTCCCAATTCCAACATACCTGACTCAATAAAATCAGTCATTGTGCAGGACTTCATAGGCTGTTGGAGCTGATTAATGTAAGCCAGGTGTGCTGGAACAGAGATACATCAAAAACCTGTGGGACATCGGCCCTCGGGGACCTGACTTCAGACACCCTTGGTCTAGATGTTTAGAAACATACAAGACCAGTTCTTCCCCCACTTTGCCTTCTATGGCAGAATAGATGTTTCATGTCTGTTGGAGAGATGTCACATTAGAAACACCCTGAGCAATATGCTGTGCCAGGATTTTCTGTTGTTGCAAAGCACAAGATGAAATAAAGGGTTTCATCGCATTGCTTTTCCCACTTTCTCTGTAAAAAAGACCTCAACTCTGGCAATACCAGAGATCCATCACACTGTAGAAAAAAAATCAATGCTTTGGCTTGTCCTGAAAAAAGATCTGGCACTGTTGGATAAGATAGAAATACCTAGAGGTCCAAAAGAGGCAGCAGTTGTGGATAATTATGAG